>NC_138152.1:3608200-3718200 GCF_964199315.1 Orbicella franksi
ACTGTCTTGTTTAATTAAGATTCCTCCTTCCCCATTAGCAGCATGATATGTTGACCGGAATGCAAGAGTGTTATCTTTTCTAATCAATTATTTAGTCTGGCGCATAGGTGTGTCTTTTAGGTTACCGACGGCATTAAAACGGCAACTTGATATGTTGAAACTAAGAACAAAAGTTCCAATTCAAAATTAATCATTAAATTCAAAAACTTAAATGGGTTTAGAAGGAGGATATTTTCTCTCCAAAATAGAAGATGGTGTTCGATGTTTTCTAAGAAAATAGTGCTTGGGGACTAGAAAAATTGCTAGTGGATGCACAAACGTGAGTGCTTTCGGCATTTCTTCTAGACCTCAAAAATGCGTTCTTTTCTTAGAAAACATTGAAACACCATCATCTTTTAGGTTTACAATATAGCATATGTATCAAAAATCGAAATATTTACATCTGCAATGGGGCGGTTATTGCGTGCCACCCTGTTGTGACGCGTTGCAACATGTTGGATGTTTGAAAAATAACGTTCAACCTTGAGACTTCAGGTAGGCTAAACGTGGGTCATCAATGTTGCGACGTCTTGCGTTGAAATGTTGCGATTGTTTGGCCGTGACTTAAAAAGGTTCAAACATAATATCAGCCATGACGTCATGAAGTTATCGTAACTTGTTGCCTTATGAGTTTGTGCTCAAAAGTGCTTTGGCACTTGGATGCTAAGACGATGCAAACTATTAAAGCAAACTCAAACAAGCTGTCTTCTGCTGAAAGAATCTGAATAGGGAAAGCTCCGTTACATCAGAATCGAGGATGATGTTCGACGCATAGCCAGGTTTGTTTAGTTTATGGTTTCTAAAAGGAAATTCTAACGATTAAGGCACGTTTTTCTTGAGCAGTATGTCAGAATTTGCACCTTTGTACATTCCACTATCATTTTTGGAAAAAGTGATATCCAAGATAGTGAATTCACTTGGCGACGTGACCAACCAAAAATAATGCATTATCCAAAGCAGGGCGAAGACTATCAAGAACTAGGCAATTAGGCGCAAGGTAATTTATTTTGATAGTTGCGGCAAGTGGAAATGATCGTTGACAACAAGTTCAACGTTATTTCGCACCGACAAAATAAACTTTGAAACCACGCATTCAGTTCTTATGCCTACTGTTTTTGAAGCTTCTCTAACTTATTCTTTGCCTTAAATATGCCTTGAAATGTTTTGATTTGTTTGGCTCGGTATTTTGCAGTTTTGGTTTCGTCAATAAAAGAGGTGATGTCATCTTGTGGATCTGGAAAATTCTCACCGATGCTGCCATTTAATTCATAAAATTAAAATGGAAAGCGAGTGCTCATGTCAAAGTTGGTGTCAGCTAAAACTTAACGTGCAACCCAATTGATCTGCGCCATTTATAAAGATATATTTGATTGGACAATTCAGACAATTCAAATCGCGAAGTGATACTTACAGATCTAAGCAATCGCCTTTCACAAGAGTAATCTGGAAGTAAACAATACATCATTTTTTTCAAAACAATTTTTACTGCATTATTAGTGGAGATTATTATTTTAATTGCTGTCTAATCGTTATCTCACGTTGGTCGATACGACCTTTCAGTTACCAGTATATATTTTTTTGCTGTTGTTCTTTTTACGAGACATATAAGAAGTAGCGTAATTCGACGTCTCAATGCATCTACTAACATCATTATCAACGCATTATTATCACCACTATCGGACATCATTACCAACGTCGAATTACGTTACTCCTTATATTCCTTGTTAAATGCTTTAACAAGCAACAGACCGTTTTTCTTTTTGTGTGGGCTTTTTTTATGTAATGAAATGCTTAAAACGGCACGCTAAAACGTTATTTCTTAAAACTGAAGAAAAAAGTCAGCGTTGTCGAGTTAATTTTATTTGCTGTTTCTAAAGAAACTAAGACGTTCAATTATGACAATTTTCTCTCAAGAAAAGGCTTTATGTCATAGCTGTCTGCTGTAAATCCTGTTTGAACTGAATTTGCTATCGCTATGGCTAAACCATTCTTATCAGTTGTCAGCTCTTAGCTTAGGTTACGAACTAGACAATTAAGAACTCTTCGATGCCAACAATAAACAAACGAATAAAAAAGTCGTATGTATATAAAATGACAGTAACATCAACGTTGGAAGAAGTAATGTCATAATGGCATGAGGAGCCTGTGTGGAAGCTCTCCTGAAAAGGAGGGTGCTCCAAAGAGTCGACATAAGAGCTTGCTCGCCTGCTACGACAATTTTCTAGGTTGTATATATTAAAGTTGAACACGGTAGAGATCTCTAGGAACGATTAAACAGGCAGATGGCTGATTGCCAAATACTGATATTGAAAATGTTCTGCAAGCACATTAGAAGCAATAAAAAATAAAGCGATATTAATTTTAATAGTATTAGCGACCATTGATCGCAGTCTCCCAATAAGGGTTAATAAACCGATCATCATCTAATGTTCAAAGGCTTTTCCTTTTTTTCACTCTTAATATCAAGGTATTGTATTTGATCAAGGTATCGATGAGGAGCACCTCACACTGGCGTCTTGGCTGTGAGAACAGTCGTGACTTCCCCATCCGCCGCGATTACCACAGTCGGAGATATACGACTCACCACCTGAACATGTCAAATCATCAAGCCATATCCGGCCTGTTCCTTGACCATGATTAGCGCCTCGGTAAGCTTGGGAAGCTTGTGGGAAGCCAAGCTGTCTGCACACCACGTTAGCGTCATTTATATCCCAACCATCATCACAGACTGTACCCCATTCTCCGCCAGCAAAAACCTCCACCCTCCCAATTAATGGTGTACTACCACCAATAAGACGAATTGAGTCAACGACTGAAATAAAATAAAATAAGAAAAACAGTCGATCAGTTAGTAAGTGAGTAAGAAAGATGCAAAGGCTGTATCCAATGGTAATAGCTATGGCTTAGACAATACCGATGTTGACATCATGTCAAATGTAGGGTGGACTCAGCTTGTTATATGGAAATGCCGGTCATAAGTTTAGCTGGAGTTAAGGTAATTCCCCTGAAATAAAAGTGACAATAGATTTTTGTTCAAACTTTGTCCACTGAATATTTGTCATATGATAGCTTCAATTTTGAAATAAAAAATTGGGGTACATATGCTCATTAAGGAGCAGTGAGACATTGAGAATACCCCATTTTGGCATTATTTAATGCTTATTATAAGAACGCATTCCCAGTAATCGTAAAATCTTTGTGAGCCCAATAAGAGCACGCATTAAACTACAGTCAATACATTGTGTCGGACACAAATAAACATTTTAAGTTTGGTTCAGACAGAAAGCTAAACCCTTGATTAAACTTTTGAACCAAATTTCTTGACGTGGTTACAGACAAAAAAATAGTAAAGACCACAGTGTATCTGCTATTTTTCTTATTTACTCAATTTTCAGCAATAGATCAATCTTTTCTCGCGCAAAGCTTATGATTAATTGATTACATTGACTGGGAAAAAAATTGGGGTGCCCGTGCTCGTTGGTGCGCTAGAGCCATTTTTAACTTACAGAGCTCAATATCAAGGCAAATCCGTCATGTTTTCAATATGCGCGTGCACGAGCGCGCGCTAATGACGCCATAAATTATGGGCAGTAAGGATGCGCAGTGCAAATGTGAGGAATGACCTTAAAAGCGATAGGTAGGCAAAATGAAGCTTCTATTTAGAAGCTTATAGTTTTAACTACTTAATAACCGAGAGTGAGGTCGTCACGGGAAAATCTCAAACTGAGGCCTTGCCGTATTGACCGAGCGATAGCGAGGTCAATACGGTAGGCCGAGGTTTGAGATTTTCCCGTAACGACCGAATGGTCGAGGTTATTAAGTTGTTTATTATATGGTTCATGAATTAAAGAAAAGAAAAAATATATATATTCCAGCGGAAGTCGGCGATGCGTGCATTTACCGATTCATTCATCGTCTCAAAACCAGAGCAGAACTACAAAGTCAGTGAACTTCACCACTGCATTACGTATTCCGTTAAAAGTAGACATTTCTTTACGGGAAAAATGATTGTCTCAGCAGCAAAAAGGTATTTTAGTATTGTGGCGAAACGTCAACGCGTATAGAAGAGACAGAAAGTGCTTCAAATGTGCAAACAAATGGTCTTTCGATGAAAGAAAATACTAATGCTTCAGAATCCACTGCTCAGAATAAACTTAACTCGATCTTCACTTTCGCTTTCGACAACATTTCTTCGCCTTCTTCATTTTGGGATTTATGGATGAACTTTTCAAGCCTTGTGAACGTCTAAAACTTGCTGCAGTTATCAGAAACACGGCTACCGACAGAAGCTGCCCGATTGTTTACATCTAATGATCCTGGAAGCTGATTTACACTTGCTTGTGTCAAAGCGAGGGCATCTATTTGATGAGAACTGTGACGGTGTTCAATATTTCAGTAATTGTTGTGTCTAAGATGATAACTTATAAGTTTCTTCGTGGTGTTCTGCTCAGGTTGCATGACAGATCTGCCGATGGTGTTTTTCACTTATTAGCGATTTCGGCAAACTTTGATTGTTTTTCACTAGTGCCCGCCAAGGTTATCGGCTGGTAAGTCAAAAACGACTTCTATATAAAATCGCTAAACTTTTAGCTACTCGGAATTAAATCTACTCTCTCTTACTGTTTTTAATCGGCTTTCATCGTTTCAATGCGCTTGAATTTTCAGAGCCGGGTTCTTCCTAATTCGGCATAATCCGTAATCGGCCCGTGGGCATTACGGCTACATAATGACCGCTCAGATCTCGCTCTTAGCTAATCAGAGCGCGCGTTATATCGGCCACAAGCCAAAGCCATATAATAAAATATCGTAATGATTTGATTTTGCTTCATTTTCCCGTTGAGCACTCCTATTCTTCTAAATGCCCCCACCCCCCTTAGCCCCGCTCCCAACAACTTGTTGCGATGGCTATTGGAATAGCCATCCTCAGAGGGTCCACAATAGGGTTCTCAGATCCCGCTTTCCCGCCCATTTTTTCCTGTTAGTCCCACCATCCCGCCCTTTTTTGCCTGGAAATCCCGATCCCGCCAACTTTTCAAGGACGTTTCTGCGTTAATTATTATTTTTTTAAATTATTGATTAATTTAATTATGATGCAATTCGTAATGTCGCATACTTCGTACGGTAAATCCCTATCACCACCATCCGATGTGGCCATCCTGGCCAAAACAAGCTAAGCGCTTTGGCAAAGGTCGAAAGACTAGAAAAACTAGAAAGGATCTGGAGGTCAAGGTTACAGACGCAAGCATCGAAAATGTCGGAAATGGACGATACGTTTAACAGAACCTGACAGGGTACAGAGCGGTTGCTATTCATTACTTGAAACCTGACGCAGCTATACGGTTCGTTTCTGCCAGCTTGTGGTTTTTGCGCTGGTCAATAACAATTTATGAAGTCACGTAAGAATTGAAATCCCGTATCCCGCTCTGTTCCCCTTGCGAATCCCGCATCCCAACCCCACAAAAACACGAAATCCCGCTCCCGCTCGCTTCCCGCCCCTGTTTTCAGCTCAAATCCCAAATATCACGGCGAAAAAAAGCCAAATCCCGCATCCCGCCAAACCTATTGGGAACCCTCTCCTAAGTCAGTCTTTTCAATCCTTTCTGTTTGACTTTAATGATTCCCCGAGCCCGCAGGAAACACATATATATCGTACCAAGCTTTTCCTCTCGCTTCGCACTGTAGGTCATGGATCTTCCTTTTTCCTCTTCCATTTATGGCGCAAGCGCGAATCACGTGGGTTTTGGATCGAAAGGGAAAAAACGCGGTCGGTAACCCGGTTAGTAAGAAGTATGCAATTATATAAGCCTTATTCCAAAGGTAATCTCTTTCAAATTATTTTTAGACGTATCCCAGTTTCAGAAACCCGAAGAAGGTCTAGAAATATACAGCAAATCCTCTGACGGAAACTATACTCCGGTGGACTGACAAGGCGGCTTAAAAGCATTTTTATCCTCCATGGAAACATTCAAACAACGCGCGTTGTAACATTATCCACGGGAGAACTGGAAACCATATCCAATATTTAAGAAATGGTAAAGGTGCAACGTGCAACTATCGAGTTATGGATGCACGCGGGAGGTTGCTAATCACGAAAGAATCGTAAGAGTCGCACGAGACGATAGGCGAGTGCGACTCTAGCTTTTTGGGTTCCAAGTGAGATTACACTTGAGATCGAAATTTAGTAGCTTAAAGGAATTATAAAATCATCTTCAGAAGAATTATTAGATTTTTTCTATATTTTACGAGAAAAAATAGCAACTTTTTTTTTCGAACTTTCTATTTTTCTCTGTTTATCATAGTAATAATAAGAGTAATAAAAGTAATAATAATAATAAATCATTTGTAACTATTGATAGACTGGCCGCCTAGATTAGCATAGCTATCCGCGGGCCAGTCCAACCGTAAAATGTAAGTTTTATTAAGAAATAAAATGATGATGAATGATGATGATGATGATGCAATCGTGTTGTAAAAAATAGTAACATCGATGAAAAAAATTGCCGAGAAAAAGTACATGAAGTACGTGACCAACACGAAAACCTATGCTATTTTGGTCACTGAACACATTTCATTTTGGTTGGTTACTGTTAGATTTCTTTTCTCTTTTTAATTAATGTAATTTCTGTAAGTACTGTTAAATTTTTCTAAATAGTGCAAAACAATAAAAATCTGAATTGGAGTGTCAAATAGGCAATCTTGTTTGCTTTTAAAGTATAAAATGCTCAACAATAGATGGCAAAATGAAAGAAATGCTCAAAGATATATTATTATTATTATCATTATTATTATTATTATAGTTAAAGTCAAGAAAAGCATTTAAAAGCAGAAAACGTTCAAAGTTTAAGACTTGCGGTTTTGCATGATTCAGTTCAGTTTTGCGTGTTCAAGTTGATTATTCACGCTAAAGCTTAATTTGAATATTAGTTTTGTGCGATGGTTTGGCAGTCATTTTTATCGACTGTTACTTCGAAGCAATACTTCGCATTACTATCATTGTTGTTGTTGTTGTTGTTGTTTGACGTCCTAAAGCTGCATTAAATTCACGATCTATATCTGTATTCAAAGCACACCCGAAAGCACTTTGATTGTCATGTGTTTGCGGCTATCGAAGGAAAGAGAAATTATCCTGGTATTTTCTCCAGCAAGGTATTTATGACTCTCCACCCCATGGTTTTCTTCTTTGGTGCCTCTTAAACATTATTTGGAATGTCTACTTTCCATAGAAATGTAAAAAGAGCTAATTTTCTGCTTTATGGACGATAACACGACTTTCAAAGCGCGTAAATTTTCGCAAGCGAAGGCAGCGCAGGTAGCTTACGTACGTACGTACGGAGGAATGTCCGAACAATCAAGGGATAACTAAAATATTTTAGTTCGGTAGGTTACCAAATTCCCTTAAGTATTGGGCGCCACCCGCTCACCTTCGGTGCGCACAATCTCCGCTAAAAATTCTGGGAGGGATTACCATGTGAATAAGGCCTATCTGAGGGATTCACTGTCTTACCCTTCGTACTCTCTTAGTAAAACTCTATCCAGTGACGGTAACAGCAAACCTCACTGTTACAGTGACATTATTTTTTTTTCTATTTACCGTGATAACTTGCTGCAAATCCAGAGCGCGTGCTTGAGCCATCGCTTGTGAAAGTGATATAAAGCTGGTTGGACGAACTTGTAATGGTTCCAGGCATGGACGTTCCTTGATACCGTCCAATTAGAGGATCGGAGGAAGACCCGCCATCATACACATTAACGAAATCGTAACCTGATTCGGTACTTAGTCTGAAGAAAATGAGTTCCAAGTTGCTGTTCGAAGATAGAGACCAATGGCATGTCATGGAATTACTGTAGGATCCATGTTTGTTTGAATATATTATTCCACTCGTACTGGACCGGGTGGTTAAAAGATTAGAACATGAACTTGACGTCGTCACATACAACTGCGCTGTTGAAACAATGCAACACGGTGGTAATAATAACAATCAGGAAGAAATACTCAACCAATATATGCTGCCTATTGAAATAAAAAACTGTGTTAGATTTCTAAACTTGCAACGTTTTAAGGTCCCATGTTATTTTGTATAAGAGCTCTATGATGAAGGTAAACTGCATTGCAGAGGAAGCTGATAATAAAAGAAGGGTATTCTAAAACAGCAAGAGAATGTAGACATGATAATAATTATGAGAAACGAATAATTATCCTGCCAAAAGAGGAAATTTGGAAACATGAATATCAATAAAACAATTGAAATGTTATCATCGAGAATTTTGGACGAACGGCTATAAGTCGCTTACTTCATAACTCGCTTAATGTTTTATCTCTTAGCTATTTGGTTGATAGGCGTTACTGTCATTCTCACTCTGGAACTTTGAGATCTGTCACCAATGAACTGTTTTCACAAAAAGTTATGGCGACATGGCATTTAGTGTATGCCCAGAACCGAATCATGGAACAATCTGCCACTTGCCTTGCGCAAGTAGAACTCTACTTAGAGTTTTAAAAGGAGCCTTAAAACATACCTTTTAAACTATTTGTAGACAGTTACTCATTGTTTTTGTAGATATTGTTAATTTTATTCGAACTGTACTTACTATTTTTGTTATAGGTTTTATTTCTGATTATTTAACAAATAAAGAAGCCCCGACTGTGCTCTGTTCTGTTGTAAAGCACGCAGGAAGCGGTAGAGCACGAAAGAAGTGTAGGGGAAAACACGAGACGTAGTCGAGTGTTTTTCCCTACTTCTTGAGTGCTCTACCGCTTCCTAAGTGCTTTACAACAGAACAGAGCACAGTCCAGGCTTCTTTATTTGTTTTATGATGAAGAATCAGATAATTTCCCCACGCATTCGGCTGAATTTTCAAACCAAACTTTATTTTCCAAACGAGCAAAAGTCGCGTCAGCCATTCACTGTTCTCTGATAAAGCACGCTAAAATAAGCCAATCACAATCCTTGTTAGAATTGTTCAAATAATTTGATTGGCTAACGAAGCGACAGCTGTCAATCACAAACTGGACTTCAGCTAAGCTTTCAGTTTCGAGAAGTTTGAGCGGCACTCGAGAGAAGAACGATGCCTTCAAAGTTCGCTTTTAAGTTAATTTTTAAATACGGATCTCAAGGCAGGTAAAGGTTTATAGTCCAGAGGAATCCGGCCGTATTGTGGCCCATGAAAACGAGCACTTTTCCAGTGGAAACTACGAAACGCGGAGCTCAAAGCTTGTGGATGTAAATGCGAAATGCCGGGTTGAATTTGAAAGGAGCTACAGTTATTTACGGCTTGTAGCCGCATGCAGCAAGATTGCCCGAACTAGCGTAAAAGTTAGAAAGACTTAACGGCTCCCACTGGTTCTACTTCGAACACAGAAGAGAATATCAGAGCAAGTTTTGCACTGACCACTCGTCGGTTTACTTCGCTGAGATGACCGGAGAACGAGCGTTACTACACTGCATGTAAGTGTTGTTTGAGCAAATGAGCATTTTTAATTGTAAATTTACAAAAATAAAGCTTCTCATCATAAACAGAGACAGTTCAATTGTTTTCTGTCGTTGTTTTACTTCTTAGTATAATTTCTGCCTTCGTAACAAAATTAATGTCTTTATTGAAGCACTGTTTAGGTTAAGAATTTGTGAATTTCGCTACAGCTGTACATGTTTTGTCGGCGGGAATCTAGCAAAACTTGTTATTTTAGTACAGTTTTAACACTACTGTTGCTAACAATGGTCTCTGTGAGCCATATTTACTGCAGAAAAATAGCTCGCTTCCAGTGCGTTTGTCTGAGTCACAGGGGATGTTTAATTTGGGTCAAATTTGTCAAAATTCCGAAGCAAAAATTTGGAAGCCAACTTACCGTCATCAACCCGTGCTCTGTTCTCTGATAAAGCACGCTGTTTCAGCCAATCAGAGCGCGCGTTATATGGAAACTTTATTATAAATAGTTTTATACATTTCTTTGAGAGCGCCATGAACGCAGGGATAGCGCTATGTAAACGAATTTAAAAAAAATAATAAATAAATAAAATTTTTAAAAATGAAGCTATTGTTTATTGTTATTGTAACAGCTCTCAAAGCAAAATGTTTCAGAGGGCGCGAATAAATGGCTGCTGGTAGTTTTTACTTCTCAGAGCGCAAACCCTTGATTAAAAATAAATATCCCCATCCCATTGTAAAGACGACTTTAAGGTTTGGACGCCTCGTGCACTCTTTTTGCACTCCCTAGCTCCTCTATCACCCCTTCCCCAGTCAAATCAAACAGGGTTACCATTTACTATATTCTTACAAGTGCAACTTTTTCCATCTCCGGTAAATCCAGCTTTACAAGAACAACGATAAGAGCCCTGGGTATTCTGACAGCGGGCATTCACGTCACAGACAGATAGAGGATCACTGCACTCGTTGACATCTTAGAATAAATCAAAAGAAAAATCAAATATCAGCATTAACCTAAACTAAGCTACTGGAGACTAAGTTATTAGTTCACTATATGTGCCAAGTCATTATTTGGCTGTGTGACCGCGCAATGCGGTTCCAGTCAAAGACCAACATTTCACCCTTGCTTACCAGTGGCTCAGTAGTTAGAGCATCCGGCTAAATCACGGAGGGTCGTGATGCTAATTCCGTCATTTTCTTACGCATATGAACTAATTTATCAGGTCAATAGGTGGCGAGGAAAAGAAACCTAGTATATGATACCAAAAGTGTATAGACGCTTAAGACAGACTTTATTCTAACGAATAAATAATGCATTCGTAGTAAGTTTTTTTATCGAAGCATTCGTTAGGTTGAGAATTTGTTTATTGTGCTACGTAATTAAACTTACCGTTTGGTCCCAATCTAGCAAAACTTGTTATTTTAGTACAGTTTTAACCCTGTTGTTAACAAGGCCTCAAGGCAGCTATATTTACCTCAGACAAATAGCCCGTTTCCACTGCGTTTGTCTGAGTCACAGGCAATGTTAATTTTGGTCAAATTTGTCAAAATTACGAGGAAGAAATTTCAAATTCAGCTTACCTAGCATCGTTTCTCTGATAAAGCAGTTGTTTCAGCCAATCAGACCGCGCGTTATATGGAAACTTTATTTTCATTTAAGATAAATACATAAAGATATAAGTTTAGTTTAATGGTTCATGTCATTGTCTTAATTTGATGACTCAGTTAAGCTGACAACTGAAGCATGCCAAAACTTTTGGACAAACGTACCACTGCAAGTTCTGCCATCTCCGGAATATCCAGCTTTACAAGCACAAGTGTGAGATCCACGCGTGTTACTGCACACAGCATCCACGTCACAGCCGTGAGAGTTTGTAGAGCATTCGTCGACGTCTAAAACAGAGTTAAAGGAATAAATATCGTGCTAAAGTGGGGAAAGTCGTCGGCGTAAACAATGTTTAAAAGACCATGCCCAACTACGATTTAAACTAACTACTTACGTTACAACAGTTTCCATTACAGTGCAGCAACACTTTTTGACGGGCCAATACCACCACTCTTTATCAAGTGATGTTACGGTACTGGTGTCACAAGAATGTCTAATTTGACGTCCGTTTTTCATGCGTCTGTCCTGTTACTGGTCATGAATTTTGTCACAACCCCGTAAAAGTTGCTGGATCCCCAGACTACTTTGACAATGTAATGACGAAATTCATTGTCAATAACATAGCAGACACATGAAAAGCGGACGTCAATTTTCTCTTTGAAAGAAATTATCGCATAAATTATCGCATTTATGTGTCCGTCTATTTATTGACAATGAAAATTAGCCCATGAGCTAGAGAGAATTTCTGCAGTTATTGTAAAATCATTGATGAAAAAGGTTTGGTTTTTCTTATGGCATAATGGGCAATAATGCATCCCGTTAATTTTGCTTTTTACTAGGACGTACAAGAATTTTGCTGTTATAACTCAATAACAAGCGATATTTTTTTCATCCAATTCTAATGAGCATGCTAGAAAACAATATTTTGCGAAATTTTGAATCATTTATGTGAAACGGGTTCAGACTCTTCGAAGCCATGTCAATTTTCCAAAACTAACCACCGCCTACACGTCGCCAGGATTTTTAAAATTGTGCAAAAAGGTGCACGTCATCACGCTGATTACTACTCCGCACCTTCTTTACCGATGATTGGGCATTGTTTTGGGTGATACCACTGCTTTAACCACCTCATCATCATATTTAAGTGCACAGCGAGCTAACCAATGGCCTCCAGGCAGCTATGTTTACCGCAGACAAATAACTCGTTTCCATTGCGTTTGTCTGAGTCACAGCCACCGTTTAATTTTGGTCAAAATATATGTATCTAAAAAAAAACAATTGGCAAAATGCCTAAGCACAAATTTGAAATTCAGCTTACCTGGCGTGTGTTCTCTGATAGAGCCGCTGTTTCAGCCAATCAGAGAGCGCGTTATATGTAAACTTTATTATAATTCAAGACAAATATCGTAAATCCTCGAATAAGAGCCCCCTTCGAATAAGCGCCCCTCCTATCGGCCAAAATTTAAAATAAGCGTCCCCCGCCTCAAAAGAGCGCCCCCTACACTCCCCCCATTTTGTAAACGACTAATGAGACAGCAAAGGATGTGTAGCTTTCGTCGTGTAGTGTTAGATTTGTGCATTGTTTCAGTTTTTGAGCACGTTAAGTCTGGAAAAAAAAACTTACAAGCACTAACGGTGCGGCGATTTAAAGTTTAGGATCAGCTTTTTAGGTCGGTAAACAGCTTATGTTATCATCGCGTAGAATGCCTATTGTTCTCGGGACATTTACTTGCAGTCGAATAAAAATTATAGGTCTGTAATATTAGCAGCGAAGCGTAAACAGGGACGCTCTGATTGGTCAAAGATCACGTACGCTTTCCTCCGAAGGGAATACTGCCTTAGCTCATTAACTTGTCAAGGCGGGGCTAAGAAACAAAGGCCTCGAAAGTTATTCTTTATTCTATTGTTTCCGATATCGCGTATTTCAAGCTGGCTATTTCAAGCGTTGCACTTGTAATGGATATTTGCATCCGATTTTTACCATAGGCCATTACATGTATCCGGGTTTTTCGTACCAACGTCTTTTCGTACCACCCATTTTCGTACCACCTACATACACGTTCGTACATGTTCGTACCACATAAACATACATTCCAAATAGCACAGATTTAGACTATCTGATAGTCTAAATGAGATTTTAGATGTATAGCATGGTTTTGGTGTGATTTCTTTACGTAAAGGATATCACAGAAGAAGTTCCGGAGAATAATTATCCACGGAATAACACTCTTATCTTCACGCGAGCGAATTATTCTGTGACAAAAACTTCGAAGATTGTTGTCACACAATAACTCGTTCGCCTCTTCGAAATTTTTCAGTAATTGGCGATGTTTCCCTTACTTTATTCGCCTTGAAATCCCCTAAAACTTTGCAAGGAATAAAAAGAATTGTTTCTTTGCTAAAGATCTGGTCTTGAAAGCCGAGCTTCTCAAAAATATCTGACTGATGACACCAGTCTTCACGCTGTTGTTGTCACATAATAACTCGCTGGCCTCTTTGAAGTTTTTCAGTAATTGGCGATGTTTACCTTACTTTATTCGCCTTGAAATCCCCTAAAACTTTGCAAGGAATAAAAAAAATTGTTTCTTTGCTAAAGATCTGGGCTTGAAAGCCGAGTTTCTCAAAAAAATCTGACCGATTGACACGAGTCTTCACGCTGTTGTTGACAATAACTTGCTCGCCTCTTTGAAGTTTTTCAGTAATTGGCGATGTTTACCTTACTTTATTCGCCTTGAAATCCCCTAAAACTTTGCTAGGAATAAAAATAATTGTTTCTTTGCTAAAGATCTGGGCTTGAAAGCCGAGTTTCTCAAAAAAATCTGACCGATTGACACGAGTCTTCACGCTGTTGTTGTCACACAATAACTCGCTGGCCTCTTTGAAGTTTTTCAGTAATTGGCGATGTTTACCTTGCTTTATTCGCCTTGAAATCCCCTAAAACTTTGCTAGGAATAAAAATAACTGTTTCTTTGCTAAAGATCTGGGCTTGAAAGCCGAGTTTCTCAAAAAAATCTGACCGATTGACACGAGTCTTCACGCTGTTGTTGTCACACAATAACTTGCTCGCCTCTTTGAAGTTTTTCAGTAATTGGCGATGTTTACCTTACTTTATTCGTCTTGAAATCCCCTAAAACTTTGCTAGGAATAAAAATAATTGTTTCTTTGCTAAAGATCTGGTCTTGAAAGCCGAGTTTCTCAAAAAAATCTGACCGATTGACACGAGTCTTCGCGCTGTTGTTGTCACACAATAACTCGCTGGCCTCTTTGAAGTTTTTTTTTAAAGTAATTGGCGATGTTTACTTTACTTTATTCGCCTTGAAATCCCCTAAAACTTTGATAGGAATAAAAATAATTGGTTCTTTCGTTTAAGCAAAACAACTGCGCGCTGGTCGGTTCCCGTGCTGTTCTCTTTGTCTGCGTATCACAAGCTTTTCGTTCGCCTTTCTTCCTTGAAGAGAAGACGTCTGCTACGCAGGATTACAAAAAATATTGTCTTACGCTATACATTGTCTACCTCTGTCCTCGCGCTTTATATGCCTTTGCATTTCTTTAGTAGGCCAAAGGTAAAATTCTCATTGGTTAGTCATGAGGGAGGCCGAAAAGCCTCCCGAAAATGTCGACTAAAATGTTAGTCAACATGTCCTTTGGGGTTCAAAGCTTCCAGAAGCTTTTTACCCCAAAGGGCATTTTGTCGCTTTAAAGGCGTTTCGTCGTGCTTTTGACGTGTTGCGTCTTTCTCCAAAACCGCCTGATGCTTTCGGCCAACGCTTTTCCTACGCGCTCTCCAGCAGATTCTGTCAATCGATAGCCAAGAGGCAGAATACTTAATTGCAGAAGCGCAAACACTGTGTTCGGCTGTCCACAAACTTCTCTCCATCTCCAAAGAGCTTCGCCATTCAGTTGAAATTGAAATATGCCATTGCTTTCATTGACGAACGGAGGTACTATGTTGATCAGCAGGGGATGGATCGGGGTTTCGAAGAGCTCTGAAAAGAGCTCCCGATCACTTACGATTTCGCTTTCCATGTTCATTGAGCAACAGGTTTTCGAATGAATCAGCTGCGCCGACAGCATACTTTTGAAATTCGCGGTAATGAATATTTCAGTTACAGTCAAGTGGTTTTCTTGAATGGGTATTGTTTAGTTTTGACAGCCATTGTTATACAGACGTGTGCTTAAGACAATAGCTTTTCCATCGAAGACGCGCCATTTTCAAATGCAACTCCAACAAGAAGTTTTCAAACTCAAAAAGCTACAGGTTCCTGTGGACCGATTTTCAAATTTGAAACGGGTTTTGTTTCAGTAAAAAGCCATCTTTCATTTGCCGTGCGTGAAAATTAGGAAGGCCGGTTTAGATGGTCTGAAAATTGCTTCTGAAAACGGTCCCCATACAAAAAATGGCCAATTTTTGCCCATTTTCAAGAGCAAAAAGCTACTCCTTATACCTCATATATCAACTTACTTAACGGCTTAAATTGAAGATTCAACCTTCTTCTTCAAAAAGCCGCGCGTGAAAGTTGAAGTTTTAATTCCTGGAAACCAGAACAGTAAGTTTTATCAACGCTATTGGGCCAATTTGGACCCTTTCTTCTCTTAATCAGGGCATTTCACGACACGCAAACATTCAAATTTGCCGCTTCGCCGGTCATGAATAATTAATAATGTCCAGGCATTCTACCCGATGTTGTTTACGCGCAGATGATGAATTAAAAAATATGTCAGGCCACTATTTGGGAAAAACTAAATAAGCGTCCCCCCTCCCCCCTGTCGATTAAGCGCCCTTCGAATAAGTGCCCCCGTCTTCTCCTAAATTTGAAACAAGCGCCCTGGGTGCTAATACGAGAAGTTACGGTACATAAAGATATAAGTCTAGTTCAGTGATTCATGTCATAGTATTAATTACGATGACTCAGTTAATCTGACAACTAAAGCATGCCAAAACTTTAGGAGAAACGTACCACTGCAAGTATTGCCATCTCCAGAATACCCAGTTTTACATATGCAATTGTGAGATCCATGCGTGTTATTGCACACAGCATTCACGTCACAACCGTGAGAGTTTGTAGAGCATTCGTCGACGTCTAAAAAAGAGTTAAAAGACTAAACATCGAACTAAAGTGATATTTCAATACAGTTTTAACACTTCTGTTGTTCTGTTGTTAACAATGGGCTCCAGGCAAGTTTGTTTACCGCAGTTACAGCCAACGTTTAATTTTGGTCAATATATACATATATATATATAGGCAGAATAATATGGTTTTCCAAACGGTGACTTCCAGTAGAAGGATCAAAAGATACCGTGCTTCAATGTGAATTTTAGTTAAGTGTAAGATGAGGCGTCATGAAGCAAACTTCTAACTGTTCCGGCTTTTAATGCGACGTTTCGGTCTTCGGCCTTCTTCAGATTGGAACAATATTTACAAGTTAAAAAATAAAACGTTAAAAATCCTAGTAAGTTTACAGATTTGCATGTATATATATAAGATCAGAAAAATGTAAATATAATTACGTAATGCTATACAACCTGAAATAATAGATTACATAACAAGCTAATGTCAACTTACAAGAACGCGCCGGGTGATAAGATTACAACAATGTATCTGCGAGCGCCTTAATTACTAAGTGTATAATAGTCAGTCTAATTCTGTATTGTAACAAGCTAATGGCAACTTACAAGAACGCGCAAGTGATGAGATTACAACAATGTATCTGCGAGCGCCTTAATTACTAAGTGTATAAGTGTATAATAGTCAGTCTAATTATGTATTGTAACGGACGCGATTTTTGGATCTAAATTCCCGTCTTTTATTAAGACCATGAGGGCTGAGTGTAAATAGCTGGGAGGTCCAATAGGCCTCTCTGGTCAATAACAACTTATCAATATACGCAGCAACCCCCTGGCTAGTAATTAGCCCTGGGACTTAAGATACCCTTTGTATTCAGCACACCCCTTGTTAAGAAAATCGTCAGAGGAACAATTACGTCTAATTCGTAGAGCAACCCCATAGGGAATAGCCCTTTTACAATGTGCCGGACGAGAACTTGAAAAAGGTAAATAAAGGGTATCTTAAGTCCCAGGGCTAGAATGCAGCTTTAGTAGACAAAGAATTCGACAAAGCGCTTAGTATTGAGAGATCAGAATTGCTTAAGAAAAAAGCCGAGCCTGTCAAGAGAGTTTTCCCGTTAGTTGTTGACTACAATCCTATCCTGCCTGATATTCAGAGAGTTATCAAGAAACATGCTCATCTTCTGAGATCGTCGCCCGAATTACTTGAAATTTTTCCATCTAAATCGATTTTTCGAGCATATCGCCGTACCAAAAATCTCAAAGATATTTTAGCACCATCTAAATTTCGTGGCGACAACGGGGCAAACCAGGCAGAGAACGAAATGGGAGGGTGCTTCAAATGTTGTACTCGTTGTGATCTTTGCAAAAATTTTTTAATTCAAGATTCCAAATTTAAAAGCTTTTCCACAGGCCGAGTCTACAAGATAAAGCAAAAATTGTCTTGCTCTTCCAAAAACGTTGTTTACTTGGCCTCGTGCAATAAATGCAAATTGCAGTATGTAGGTTCCACCACAACAGAATTTAAAGTACGTTTTCGCAATCACAAATCATCCATGCTCACCAACAAAAAGACGTGTGAGCTTGCAGTCCATTTTAATTGTACTAGGCACGAAATTTCCGAAATTAATTTTATCGTCATCGAACAAATTACTAGCCAGGGGGTTGCTGCGTATATTGATAAGTTGTTATTGACCAGAGAGACCTATTGGACCTCCCAGCTATTTACACTCAGCCCTCATGGTCTTAATAAAAGACGGGAATTTAGATCCAAAAATCGCGTCCGTTACAATACATAATTAGACTGACTATTATACACTTATACACTTAGTAATTAAGGCGCTCGCAGATACATTGTTGTAATCTCATCACTTGCGCGTTCTTGTAAGTTGCCATTAGCTTGTTACAATACAGAATTAGACTGACTATTATACACTTAGTAATTAAGGCGCTCGCAGATACATTGTTGTAATCTTATCACCCGGCGCGTTCTTGTAAGTTGACATTAGCTTGTTATGTAATCTATTATTTCAGGTTGTATAGCATTACGTAATTATATTTACATTTTTCTGATCTTATATATATACATGCAAATCTGTAAACTTACTAGGATTTTTAACGTTTTATTTTTTAACTTGTAAATATTGTTCCAATCTGAAGAAGGCCGAAGGCCGAAACGTCGCATTAAAAGCCGGAACAGTTAGAAGTTTGCTTCATGACGCCTCATCTTACACTTAACTATATATATATATATATATAGTTAGATAGATAGAAATAGATAGATAGCTAGCTAGATAGATAGATAGATAGATAGATAGATAGATAGACAGATAGAGTATTTTGTACAACATCAAATGGCGGAAGGTAAAACAGGCCCGATCATATTCCAATGTAAGCAAGCGATGTAATTTATGTTTATGGGAAAAATATTTTATTATCTGTAAACCCGAAATGGCAACACTGAACAACAGAAACGAACTGATATCTAATTGTAGACATTCTAAGAAATTCCTGTTAAAGACCGTGCTCGCTTAGCTTAACCAATCATATCTCTGCATGTCACGCCACTGGCCATTGTTCTGTTTTTTCAAATTTTGTATATCTTCTTATGTATCCGTTATTTTTGGCAGTTGCCTGATGATTGCTTCGCAAGGAGCATGAAACTCTGAGTAGCAATAATTGTCTTCGACCAAATAATCCAACTCTGAAAATCTATATAGATAAAGATATAGATAGATAAATAGATAGATAGATAAATAGATAGATAGACAGATAGATAGATAGATAGATAGATAGATAGATAGATAGATAGATAGACAGATAGATATACATATATATAACTAGCTCGCTAGTTTGAGCACTCTGGTAACGGCTTAGATACTACCACATGTGTAGTATGTGGGGCGGTTTTTAAGTTTAGCCTCCACCCTAGTCTTCAGCACTGCACTGATGAGGCCCAGAAGGCCGAAACAGTACTGTCTGCAGTTAGATATAGTTAGCTGGCATACAAAGCTCTGCTTTCATGTCCAGTTTGAGCATTCTACTGGGATGAGTCGTTACTGTTGCAATTGCGCGTGCTCACTAGCTTGCTAGTTTGAGCACTCTGGTAATGGCTTAGATACTACCACATGTGTAGTATTTGGGGCGGCTTTTTAAGCTTAGCCTCCATCCTAGTCTTCAGCACTGCACTGATGAGGCCCAGAAGGCCGAAACAGTACTGTCTGCAGTTACATATATTAGATATATATATATCTAAGCGAATTCGCAAAAACATGCCCGCTAGGTTTTTGCCAGGCTAAGCCAGCCACCTTAAACCAAGGGGGGACTCCGTCAAGGCTAGGCTGGGCACATGGCCCAATGCCTGGCCTATCTGCTGGTGGCTTGCTGGGGACCAGCTGTCAAAAGCAAGAGGGAGGGGAGGGTGTCTTTTACTTACACCTGCAACTAGCTAGAATTTGAGTTTTCAGTATTAAATAAGTTTGATGTTGACTGTGTTTCTGGGTATTTTACTCAGTTGTTTGACCTTGTTTGAGGCTTCTGTGTTGCCATGGCACTCTGCTAGAGTGGTCCATGCCAAGTGCATGCGTGATTGGCCAATCTCCTAGCCGGAGGGGTGGTCAGAGGACTTCTGGCCGCTGGGACTGTCTTTGAGTCACTGCGGGCATGTTTTTGCGAATTCGGTTAGATATAGATATATAGATATATAGATAGATAGATAGATAGATAGATAGATAGATAGATAGATAGATAGATAGATAGATAGATAGATAGATAGATAGATAGAGAGAGAGATAGCTCGCACAATGGAGAATGGGCTTCCGTTTTCAAAGCTTTATTCAAGACCCGACGCGTTTCGGCGTTTGCCTTCCTCGGGGGTCTTCACATGCAATTGTTACAGAGTCGTAATTGGTTAATTGTGTGACGTAGTACAATGCGTGTTGCTTAATTAGATGTTGGGTAGAATGTTTTGTAAACAATTAGTATTTCTAATAGGTTAAGAGTTTTACAACCTTTATAACGTATGCTTTAAACAATTTATGTACCCAAAACTTATCCAGTTCTTTTGTTAAGTCCATTCGGCTGAATGGAGTTTAATGTTCTTTGCCAGAAAATCTCGCTTTCTCGAGGGACTTCTTTCTTTTTGTCAGTCTCTAAATGATCTTTTTTGATTTGCTCTATGATAGTAATGGTAACATTATTGTCAAAGTCGTGAGTTCGTGTGTTATGTAAAAAGTGTTCAGTGAGTTCGCAGCTACTCACTCCCTTTTTGATATGGTTTCTGTGATTGTTTAACCGTAGGTTAAATGTTGTTTCACTTTTGCCAATGTATTGAAGTTTGCAAATGTTGCACTCGATTATGTAAATGATCTATGACGAATGGCAGTCCACTGCATGAAATATGGTAAAAGTCTTCTTGTTTTTGGGACTGGTGAAAGTTGTGGTCTGGTTGATCTTATTGCACCAACTACGCTTCGTTCTTTCACATGCTCTACACCCCTTTGGTATCAGATTTTGAGCTGTTTCACTTACAAATCTTGAACGCACAAGTCTGTTTCGTAGACTTTTCGGTCGTCGGTATATATATCTTTAAAAAAAATTGTCAAAATGCCGAGGCACAAGTTTGAAATTCAGCTTACCTGGCGTGTGTTCTCTGATAGGGCCGCTGTTTCAGCCAATCAGAGAGCGCGTTATAGGGAAACTTAGTTATAATTTAAGATAAATATCGTAAATCCTCGAATAAGCGCCCCCCTAAATTTGAAACAAGCGCCCTGGGTACTAATACGAGAAGTTATGGTACATAAAGATATAAGTTTAGTTCAGTGATTCATGTCATAGTATTAATTACGATGACTCAGTTAATCTGACAACTAAAGCATGCCAAAACTTTAGGAGAAACGTACCACTGCAAGTATTGCCATCTCCAGAATATCCAGCTTTACATGTGCAGTTGTGCGATGCAGGCGTGTTATTACAGACAGCATTCACGTCACAGCTGTGAGAGCTTGTAGAGCATTCGTCGACGTCTAAAACAGAGTTAAAGGAATAAATATCGTACTAAAGTGGGGAAAGTCGTCGGCGTAAACAATGTCTAAAAAATCATGCCCAACTACGATTTTAAAGTGATACCACTGTTGTAATCTTCATCATCATCATATTTAAGAACACAGCGAGTTAACCAATGCTTTATTTTTTTAGGGCTACCATGCCCACATTAACATCCACATTTCCTGCTATAACTACTTTTTATACCGGATTAAAAAACTGTGGCTCTCCTAGGTAATTATATGCATTAATTTTTTTTTTTCTTTTCCATTGATTTATTTCTTTGTTGGCTGTTTGGTTGCTTAGTTGGTTTGTTTATTTGTAGAAGTAGTCGTAGTAGTAGCAGTAGCAGCAGCAGCAGCAGCGGCAGCGACAGTGGCAACGGCAGTGGCAGTGGCAGTCGTAGTGGTAGAAGTCGTAGTAGTGGTAAGATTATTATCGGTTCGTGTGTTTAATTGTTTCTTACCATTGCAAGTTTGTCCATCACCGGTATATCCAGCTTTACACATACAGGAATATGAGCCCACGGTATTCACACAATCCGCATTGACGTCACAGTTGTGTGTGTTAGTATTACACTCGTCCAGGTCTGCAACATTTATATACATACATGTGAATATATCAAAGATCATATATTTTGAACTGCGGAAAAAAATAGGAAGACATGATTGATCATCGCAGTTATACTCAACTTAAGCAGTCATGAAATTAAAGCCTGAAAAAAAAAGAAATCCAGGCCTGAACGGGATTCGAACCCATGACGTCTGCGATACCGGTGCAGTGCTCTACCAACTGAGCTATCAAGTCAACTGAGAGCTGGTCACGTTGTGATCTCGTACAGTAACCGTAGATGATGAAGAATGCAAGTGAATATACGAAAGATCAAATCTACGGGTATATTACGAACTCACAACGTAAATAGCCAGCTCTCTGTTGGCTTGATAGCTCAGTTGGTAAAATACTGCACCGGTATCGCAGAGGTCATTGGTTCGAATCCCGTTCAGGCCTGAATTTTTTCAGCCTTTAATTTCACAACTGCTAAAGTTGTGTGTATAACTGCGATGATCAATCATGTCTTCATATCTTTCTCCGCAGTTCAAATATATGTTTTTTAATATATTCACTTGCTTTTTTCATCATCTATAGTTATATTACGAACTCACAATGTGACCAGCTCTCAGTTGGTTTGATAGCTCAGTTGGTAGAGCACTGCATCGGTATCGCATAGGTCAGGGTTCCAATCCCATTCTGGCCTGAATTTCTTTCATCCTTTAATTTCACAACTGCTTAAGTTGTGTATATCTGGGATGATCAATCATGTCTTCATACCTTTATCTGTAGTTCAAATATATGATCTTTCAATTATATTCACTTGCTTTCTTCATCATCATCTATATGGTTATATTACGAACTCACAACGTGACCAGCTCTCAGTTGGCTTGATAGCTCAGTTGGTAGAGCACTGCACCGGTATCGCAGACGTCATGGGTTCGAATCCCGTTCAGGCCTGGATTTCTTTTTCAGGCTTTAGTTTCACAACTGCTTAAACTGTGTATAACTGCGATGATCAATCATGTGTTCATTTATATACATATTTAGCAATTTGTGTGTAGTCTAAATCAATAATGGCCCTGATCTTAACGTGCTATATTTTTCGAAATTATTCTTTTGCAACTGTTGTTCCGCGCTGTTTGCATTGCCTTTTCCCCGCAAAGCTTACTCGATAAACTTACCAGCCTCAGTCAATCAGCCTACTGGTCAATCAAGTGATAAATCATGATGGAACAATTACACATTAGCAATTGATTTGTCACCTGTAAAACAAGTAAAGTTGAAGCAATTATTGCAGGGTACGTCATTCCAAGTGTATCCATGCCTCGTTCCTAGAGTGTGCACACAATCCTCGTTGTTCCAGTCGTTTGGTTGCTTTGGAGCCCAGAACCTAAAACTGCTAATTTCTTTGTTTGTCCAAACAAAAGAGCCTTCAACACTGCGGTCATTCAGCCCTATCCAAGACTTATCTCCACTATGACGGTGCTGAATAAACACATTCTCCTCCTGGTTGTGTATAGTCACCAGATCAGAGTCCATCACAGAACAGTTTGACTCCGCGGTCAACCATGAAGTGCATGCGGGACTTGTGAAGTAGCAATAACCACCAAAGTAAGTCCATCCTGGCTGACAAACGTCTGTAGACACAAAGAAATACACCATAAGTAAAGAAAGCCAATAAAGTGATTTGAGTTGCTCTTTAGTTGTGTTTTTAGAGACAACCTCAAATGTTTGATTTCAGGTTTTATTTCATATAAATCTCTGACGTTAAAACAACGTGAGTCTAAAATGCATATCTTACTGTTAGAGGAAAACTCAAACCTAAGAGGGCAATTTTTTGTCCCTACCTGACAGGACAGTGTATGAGATAGAGAGTGGATCATACTTTGTCCCATACAATTCCTTTAAACAAACCCGGACACCGGTCATATTGATATACTACAATAAAGAATAAAACAAAATCAGTCTCCAAGAATGAAATTATATTGGGTACGTATAAGCTAACTCATACCCCCACCGTGGTAAAAGTTGGCGGAGGGGGGGGGGGGGTTGATGGAACCACTCCCCTAGGTTTTCATAGGGAATTAAATTTACATTGATTAGATAGCCCTGAGCTATGGTACAATTTTGTTGGGTATGACGTCACTTGACACTCCAACTTAGATCCACCATCTTGGATTTCACTGTGTTTTTAAAGCTAAAGAAATAACGGAAATTAATACACGTTGAAGCCATAATGCTTATGAAATGTATAAATTGGTGAATTTCTGCAATTTGATGAATGGAACTGGGGATAAATACAGAATTATGTCAAAAAAGTTGAGTTTTGGCCAAACCTATGTGAAATTTGCGGTTGCCATGGCAACGTCAAAAATAATAGACACACAATTGACATATTATGATTTCGCAGAGGGTGAATGAACAGCTCCCGAAAGTTTTTAGCCCCTCAGAGTGAATGGTCATTTCAAAAATTTGAAACCCCCCCCGGATTTTTCATTGTTAAATTGCACTCTAATTTTGCTATAAAACTTTTAACTTAAACAGCGGAGTGTAAATATAGAGCTTCCATTCTACCTCCACCCAAGCAGTTATTCCATTGTGTACTGGTTGTTGATTTCCACCGCTAGATGAATGGTTCGCCGATACAAACACGTTTGGGGTGCTGTTATACTTCCTAGCAAAGCGGATATCCTAAGAAACATTAAATGCTTTCATTAACTTTGGCATCTACAGTTTGCATAAAGTTTACAGCATCCAATAAAATCCCCCTGGTGTTAGTTAGCTATGCAACAGGAAACTAGCAATACAGTGTAAACTGATACATAATTTTAAGAAAATCTGTCGATTTGTACGTTTTGCAGATTATAGTCCAGGAATACGCACGCTCCTCAATACGTTTGCCACTGCATCCAATAAGAATCTTCTGGAGTTAGTTGGCAGTGCAGGTTCACTGGTATAAAGTTTCAAGCAAACTCTTAGATTTATTATAACCAATTTAATCAACGAAATTCAGATGTTCCTCATTAAAAACGACTTTGATACTGACCTTGCAGAAAGCATTGTTGTAATCTGCAGGAGGATGCTGGGAGTTAGCAAAATAGACTGAACTATGCTCTGTGAAAAGAGGCTTGTGGAGAGACGAAAACGCTAGCCATTTCTATTAATGAGAAAACAAAAAAGTTTACATCTATGAGCAAATCCAAAAAGAATGGGTGAATAACTGCATTGCTATCATTTTTTTTTTTTAGTTCTAGCTGTTTCATTTGTTCCTAACTAAAATATACATTTTGATGAAAAAGCTTATTATAAAGTAAACCTTACCACCGATTACTACTCAACCAGCCCTACTGTTTTGCTAATATAAGGTATATTAGAGTGAGCTTGTTCTATATAGGTCCTGTTTTGTGGAAGCTGTGACACTTACAACATGAACGTCTTCGTGCGATCCTGCGTAGTTCTGCAGCTCTCTCAAACAAACTTTAAATGACGATTGCGTGACGTCTTCAATCCACAAGCTGGCAGCGTCACGCTTTAGACCGGCATGACGGTGAGCAGCAGTTACAAACACTGAGGGTACCACTGAAAACTTCCCCTGCATGGAAAACAAACAAAAAATAATAATAATTACGCCAGTCAACAAAAATAGTCAGGAAAAAAGTTGTTTTGCGTTTAAAAAGTTAAAGATAACAACATAATTAGTGGTTCAGCAACCTATATATATCTAGAAACAGGAGAAACCAAGATTCCTAGCCAATAATACAGACTGTCTAAAGGCTAGATTGAGTTAATGAAAGTATTATTCAGTGGTCCAGTGACATCTTAGGGAAAAGTGAAGTTAGTAAAATTGAAGTTAAAACAGAAAAGACTTACCGAAGGAAAATTGACAGCTTTACAAGTCGTCCCGGTCCACCATTGTGATATTCGTACTTCCCCGGCAACACCACCCACTGGACCCCCTTGGTACGCCATCCAATCAACTGTCACGTTAGCATTAGATTTCCGCTCATTGTAGCCAGCCGCCATCACACACGTGGTGAATCGATCGTAACTGACATTTTCTATCCACGACACAGCAGCGTCATGTACATATGACTTGTCACTAGTGTCAATATGATTGACAGTTATCTGAACTTCCAGTGGTTTGTCAGGATAAAACATGTAAGGCTTGAGGCGAATTACTTCACAATGAGAATATCCCAGTGAAGGAATATGAGGCATGTGGCGGCGACCTCGCTGGAAAGGAAATCCTAAAAAGATAAGAAGAGAAAAGATTATTCAAAAGGAATGATTGGTTTCACTAGTTGTACACAAGTGGATGGCATCATCGTCATTGTAAATGGTTTGAACCCAGGAGTATCAGTAGTTGGTATAGTGTGATCGTCCGGGTGAGTGCAGTTCTGAAAAGAACTGTTGTTGGTGACTGACGTTTCGACAACCTGAGCGGAAGTCATCTTCAGAGTCAAGTGAATAGTGTTTGTCAGTCGATGATATCATAAGTCTGGTCCGTTGAACGTGATTGGTCAGTATAGCCATGATGGTATTGGCTGAAAGACTCGTGTAAAGTTTGTCATCAGTCAGGCTTCCTACATTGGTGAGACTGGCAGAAACCTTAACACGAGACTGACTGAACACAAACGAGCCACGAGAAATGGTGATGCCAACAATCACATTGCTGTACATCATCAACTTGCAAACCACAACACTGACTGGGACTCTGCTCAGTGCTTAACCTACGGTACAAACTATTTTCAACGACTGACTTTGGAAAGCTGGTACACTAACCTAGAGCAAACGCCTCTTAACAGATGTCAACAACTACCGGCGCCCTACAAACGACTTATCCATGACGGAAACGAAACCGACAAACGTACTTCTAACAGACCGACTTGACAATGCACGGACCAAAAAGCGACCTATTTGACTAACAATAGACGGATCGAAACCTACCAATGACTGATGACAACCTTTACACGAGTCTTTCAGCCAATACCATCATGGCTATACTGACCAATCACGTTCAACGGACCAGACTTATAGCATCATCGACTGACAAGCACTATTCACTTGACTCTGAAGATGACTTCCGCTCAAGTTGTGGAAACGTTAGTCACCAACAACAGTTCTTTTCAGAACTACACCCACTCGGACGATCACACTATACCAACTATCATCGTCATTATCGTTTTGATCATCGATGTCTTCAAAAAATTCATTTTAAAGCAAATCAAAGTATTATATTATGACCTTCACAACTACCAGGGTGTTGAACAGAAAAGTTCAATTGCAGAAGACACATTTCCTGTCGAAACAAACACTCATTGTCGTGTGTTGTGCCATTTGATGAGCAGACGGGTTCTCGATAGGAAGGACATCTGTCCACAGCAACACAGCGAGCATCGTGGGGTCCAAACGCTTTACACAGACAGTGATAATGACATGTCACGTCGATACAGGGATCCAAGTCTGGCCAAAAAATGTGAAATAAAAAACGTAAGTAATTATGAATAAAGACAATAAAAAATGGATCTAAGAAGATGACGTTTCTGGGTTGTTTCAAGTTTTCAGGTTAAATTACACTTAAAGAGAAGTCTATTAAAAGGTTCTTTTCAAGATAATTTACAGTTTACGCATCAAGACCATTGCATAGCAAGTGTATTTATTTATGTATTTATTTATTCATTTCATTTGTTTATTTATTTATTTATTTATTTATCACAATCTACGGCTAAAAGGCCAAAGGATAATCTGTAAAGAGTTCTAAACCCCACATAAAAACAAAATGTATGGAATGGATCCCAATGTATCTCAAATGGTTTATTTCAACCTTTTATTACGTAGTTTGAGCACCATTTTTCTTCGCTTGTTAAAAATGTTTCATTTTCAAAGTTCAAAATACTCTGCAGTTTTATTTCCTGTATACAGATGGAAGCTCTCTGCCTACCTCCAGTGATCATGTAGTCGACAGTGATAACATCTTTATTGTTGGCGTCACTGTTGTAATTTTTCACACACACCTGTGCATCAGTTGTAGACGTATGCTGAGTAATGAAATAAAATGCGTTACTTCTTTCTCGTGCTTTTTATTTCACCAAGAGACCAAGACTCTCGAACAATGGAAAAGCAGGTTAAAAAACGATATTACAGAATTGTATTATATGGCTTGTGCCTGTGGTTGTTATAACACGCACTCTGATTGGCTGATTCTAGTTAAGACCCGTAATGCCCGCGGGTCGATTAAGGGTCTGCTAAAACAAAGCAAAAAACAAACAAACGAACAAACAAACAAACAAAAAAACGCGCACTCCTCTTGCCATAGACCAGACAAAATATATACAGTGTGAAGTCCTCACCAGTACTCTAGCTTGCTGTACCTAATTATCTCGTACTGCTTACCTCAACCCAAGCAGTAACTGCATTACAACGTGACCCAGATTGATTAGAATTGTTGTTGTTGTCACTGCGCTTTGGCGTCACTAACACAACAGGAGGAGCATAAAATGTCTCTGTGAAGTTTATTGTCTGCAAAGTTAAATGAAATAGTATAATAAGTACGGTTGTTAAACAAGAAAGGGAGTCTTTGAAGGGATAAAAAGACACACTGTGAATATATGTCTGACAAGTGATGATCTTTCTATCACTGTCGACTTTAAATTCTATCAGAGAAACCTCCCCAAAAACTACTTGATCTACGAAAGGGGGAAAAGTCCCAAGGGAGACTGGGGCTTTTGGGAACTATGTAACTCGATTCAGTTGTAATAATAGATAAAACTGTTTTGTTTGCCAATCAGCACAAGTTTGACTTGAAAAGGGAAAAATGCAAATAAATTGTTAAAACTGGCCACTTTTCATGAAAGCAAACTCTTGTAGAGTATCCGTAACATTATGTAGATAATCCTTACTTGACAGAAGGCGTAGTTATCTTGAGGAGACGGTGAGTTTGTATTGATAAACACAAGGCTGTCGGTTATGGTAAGATTGTCAACTCTCAGATTCGTGAATGCCATCCAACTCTGCAGCAGAATTTGAAAACAAGTAATGAGAAATAAACCAGTAATTGTTAAATAACAAATTATTAAAGTGCACCTAACCCCAAAAATTGTTTTTCGCTAGAACGAATCTACTTATTATTTGAAATAGTTCTGCGAAAAAAATTTTGAATTCCGTTAAATCCTCGATTTTCTGTGCCACGACGAAATCTCGAAAATAGCTCCAAAACACCGCCATTTTGTTTCACGACCGAGTTTGAGGAGAATGGGTCCAGCGGCTCTTGTGACGTCTACCCAGGAAGGTTGGATATCTCATTTCCTCTCATTTCCTTCAGGATGGTGCAATACACATTCGAAAAGTGCGCAGAAACGCCTTCCAGAGGTGCTATCGGCTGTTGCAGCAATATTCCAGATTTAAAGAAAGATATACTGTACAATTTACTGACGATGATCGGCTAATGGTGCAATAAAGACGTAAACGATGGTTGATTTTGTCGAACCGAAACAAGCGAACTGAATCTGTGAGAACCATTGAAGAACTGTCACTAGAATTTGTTCCGCAGACTTTCGAACGCTATTTTCATAAATGTTCTGCTTAAAGCTAACCAGAAATTTGTAGAAATACTACCTACAACCTATATCTTCCAATCCCGCAGTATTTATAACATAACCGGCAAAGTTGTGTGATCCGGTCAGGATCAAGAAGCGTTATACTGATATGTAAATAGATCGCAACTGTACGCCGCTAACCAACACTTATTTCTCTTTCGATTTAGATGAAAGTCGAAGATTAGTCCTCTAGAATTACATGATAACAAAATTGTTAGACTCACAGAGTTTTTCGAAGGTTTGGAAATCAGCAGTGCGACAAAGATTCTGTGCAATAGCGTCGAAAATATGACCGCGTAACATTATCTGCGGACCGCTTAGGGAACACATCCTTTTCGCTTATCCGACGAATTTCACTGCAAACTTTGAGAACAATTTGCATTGGTTATTTGGAGTTACGACTTAAAACGTGTGACAATGTGAAATCGGTAATTGTATGAAATGTTTCCTTCCGCCTTGCTTCCCACAGCTTCAAAAATACAGGTCCAAACAGTACGATTTTCAATCGATCGAAGCCAATGTTTTGCAGTTCATCAAGTCTCGAAAACTGCAACACGTACGTCGCTCTTATAAACATGAAGCATTCAACTGAAAGTAAAATACAAACTGGATTTAACAGAACCTGACAAAATACATTCTCGGTAAGGACAAATGTAAACGGGCTATAAACACGCGTGGGAATCTTATGTTTAGTTGACGAAATTACCATCCAAAGCAGTCCTTGAGTTTTCTTTCCTGCTTTTCGTTTGCCTGCTCCTCCACTTCGTATCTAGCTTTCCATTCCTAATATACAGGCAGCTCGTCCGCAAAGACGTCTTCCCCATCGTCGCTTGAAATATTGTAAATTGCTCTAAAAGCTCTAAGCAGTGAGTTCACAGTTGTCGAACGTGCTCGATCGAAGTTTATTTCGGAGCCTTCCGAATCGAAACTTAACTCTGACTCCAGTGACGAAAAAGAAATGATTCTAAGACAAAACTTGGACGTTTTAGTCCCAAAATACATCGGAACGATTATTTTTGCGTTCTATTTTCTCGAGCAAATATAGAGAGTTGACTGAGGCGCTATTGTGTTTGGTTCCTGGGTAGACGTCATCAGGTACCGCCGCCCCAGACTCCCTAAAACGCGGTCGTGAAACACTTAATCGCGACTTTGAAAGGGCATAGAAAATCGAAGATTCAACCAAATTCAAAAATTTCTTCGCCCAAATGCTTCAAATAAAGTCTAGATTTGTTTTAGCGAAAAAAAAATTGGGGGGTTAGGTGCACTTTAAGTGGGGATTTTGCTAAACTTCAGAGGGGTTGGGTTAAAAAGGCCAACCAAATGATTTCCAGACATGGATTTGCAAGGATTTATAAACACAGGGAATTTCAATATAACTGAATATAAATAGTTGCTTTTTTGTTTTGTTTGTTTGTTCTTTTGCTGTTTTTGTTTTGAAAAATGTTGTCTAAAAAATTTGGTAAAACAACAACAACAACAGCAACATTACCAACAAAAAAGAAATTAGATTACATCTTAAATAGCATAAAAATCGACAAAAAGCGGGCTGAATTTTTGTGATGTATAGTAAATGACTGGGTTGACCTCTGTTAAACTTGACAACATCCTAACGGACGTGAACACATGTATTTGAAGACAACTACTCATAGTTTTCATTTTAATTTAGATTTGTAATTTGGGAGTATAAAAGTGATCTTGTGGATTGACAGGAATTACGAATTATCCAGTGGCAGAAAATTAATATCAAGTTTACTCACTATTTTGATGTTTTTATGAGGTCCATCGAAAATCTTGGCTTCTCGGAGACAAATTTTGAAATTGTCTACCCTCATCTCCTCCACCCACACAGTCATGGCGTCCTGGGGTCTCTTGGGAATTTGGTGACCAGCAGTTACAAATATGTTCGGAGGAATTGAGAAACGCTGGAATAAATAGAAAAATAAAATTAGTTAAAGATAAACGAGAAAAAGGAAAGAAAGGAAAGGTAGAAGAGAAAGTGGTTAGATGAAAGCAATTACAGTAGTCAACTGAAAAAATTTCAAAAATAATCAGATAGAATTTGATTGAGGAGCGATTGTATAAAAAGTAAAAGCAGAACAGATTTACCAAGCAAGACGTGTAAAGGAGTAATGAGGTGAGGACAAAAAATCGAGAAAGTGCGAAAAAGGTGAAGCGAGGGAGCAAGGGATCAATAGAACGAGGCAACGAGGCAACTTGGCAACAAGGCAACGAGGCAACGTGGCAAAGAGGCAACTAGAGAACGAGAGAACGAGAGAACGAGAGAACGAGAGAACGAGAGAACGAGAGAACGAGAGAACGAGAGAACGAGAGAACGAGAGAACGAGAGAACGAGAGAACGAGAGAACGAGAGAACGAGAGAACGAGAGAACGAGAGAACGAGAGAACGAGAGAACGAGAGAACGAGAGAACGAGAGAACGAGAGAACGAGAGAACGAGGGAGCGAGGAGCGAAAGGACCAGGTTGCAAGGGAACAAGGGAACGAGGGGTCGAGGAAGCGAGAGTGCGAGGGTACGAGGGAGCGAGAGTGCGAGGGTGCGAGAGAGCGAGGGAGCGAATTAGTGTGGGAGCGATGGTGCGAGGACGCTAGGAAGCGACGGAGCCACAAAGTGAAGGAGCGAGGTAGCGAGTAGACGAGGGAACGACGGAGCGAAGGAACGAAGGAACGAGGTAGCGAGGGAGCGTAAGATTGAATAGGTGAGGAAACGTTACGAAAATATAAATGTTCTGCAACCTTTCTAATCACAGATTCTGCTTAAGCTAACATTTATTTTGTTGAGAAAAAATAATCAGCTGAAAACAGAAGGAAATTGCAATGCTTACCTGCTGAAAATCGATCCTCTCGCATTTCGTCCCAGTTGTCCAGGAATTTAAAGATGTAGTACCAATCTGAGATCCACGCAGTGAAGCCTGGAAGGATAACCAATTTACCTCCACCGTCTTGTTGGACCCATTTCCGAATTCAAGGACACAAGCTGTGAATTCACTTGCTGTAACAGCTTCAACCCAGACTACAGCGCCGTTCCGAGGCGCTTGGTTCTGTGCGGTATGGCCAACTGACGCGAGAACCGTTACTTGCTGTCCGCCGTAGAAGGGACTTGGATAGTAGATCACCTTGCAAGCAAACAGTCCCGGTGTGATGGTAGTTATGTTGTCTTTCCCAGTCTTGAAACCGAGTGCTGTGGAGGAATTAAGAACAATTTGTTATCATAGTAGAAGCTCTACTAAACAATAACTTCCTCAATCGGTGCGCCCCTCCCCCAATTTCCGTCCACTGTTCAAATCTTTTCGACAAGACATAAAATAAACTTCAGATGACAATTACGATATCGGAACTTTAAGATAAAAACTATCGTACCTTCGGTGGCTGGATCAAGTGCAAAAATGAACAAGAAAACTGGAACGAAGTAGATCGGGTGTAGGTGCGCAGACGACATGTTGCTCCGATTGAAAGGGAACTTTGCTGTGATGTACATTAAAATGACTACAAGAGCTTTCTATGCATACGTGCCGACTGTCACCTACGTGTTGGGACAAGTCGATTTATAAGATTATCATAATGACAACGATGGCAAAAAATCTGTTTTACTGTTCTATTATGGAGACGCTTGCTTTTTGGTGGGGAGGTGGGGTGAGATGGTTGGTCCGCAGACTGATGGTTATAATTACTGCTTGTTGGGCTATTAAATTATAGCATATTTGGATATTGACCTAATTTCTCCATCGCAAGTGAGAATTTGTGCAGATCTTTGACAAAATAGCAAGTGATATCTGTAGCAAATGCAAAATTCTGTACAACTTCATATCTGTCTTGTGTTGTCAAAATTACTTTTTAAGACCAGAGGCGCCGGACTTGAAATCCGGAGGTCGCGGGTTCAATTCCCGCTCTGGCCACTAAGCTGGAGTTGTTTCTCGGTAGACCCTAGTTCAACTCCTCGGTCATGCTTGTAAATAGCCATCTGGTCTGCCTCCCGCCAGTTTGGATTTTTAAGCCTACTATGTTTAGTTGATATATTTGTTTCTTTCAGTTTAAGTGGCATGCCTTTCTTTCGTTTTTAAAATATCAAGGTCATGACATGTCACATGACACATTTCTGTTAATTTCCTCGACTTGTTTGTAACTCAGACAGTACTCCGACAACGATAGCGACAGAAATGAGCTCCTATGACGATTTGTATGATGGATGTTGAGTAAGCGTAAGGAATGTTAGAAGGATAGTACCATTGTTTAGTGCATATGCAAGTCTTTGCGCCAGCTAGCCCGTTTGATTCAATTGTTTATAAAACAATCGTTGACGAATTAGTGAGTGCTTCCCAGTTTCCAGCGTCAATTTTTGTTTTCGAGAACCAAAATATGTTTCTGCTACACGGCAGAAACATTCTGTGTTTTCTCGCGGCATTAATTGAACCATGTTTATTGATGTTTCCCAGTTTTTCCATTTGTTTTCCATTTGTTCCTTATCAACCATCGCTCGCTCGTTCATAGGGTTTCCCGCCCGAGAGAAAGACAACATGGCTGACTCAAGGAAAAACTCGAGCGAAACTTCCGCTACGAGTAAGAAAAATAAGGGATACGAAAGGTAATATAATGCACAGACGAGCAAATAGGGCAGCTAATTACTAGCTACGAAGAAAAGAAATTTTATGGGACTTCACCAGCAAGGAATACAGCGACCGAGATCAAGAGCCGTTGGTATTAATAAGTTCCGTCCCGAGAAAAATTTGTGGAGGTGTGCGGCCCACTGTCCAAAACCCTTACCCCATTTATGACCAAAATCTGCGATTTTCAATACCCTATTTATGACCTGGCCTAAATCAATACCCTGTTTCAGACCTGCCTTATGCTTAGTTCCCTAATTCAGACCAACGTGAAGGGCCCATTAACCGATTCATGCCCGCGCTCGCGCGCGTTGCTAAGGAGGTGAAATTTCACTTCCGGTTACTTACGTCACACTGCGTGCGGAAAATAAAAACAACTCAATAGCTTGCAAATTCACTTACATTTTAGATGTTTTTTTGTGTGTGTGTGTTTCACATGGTGCAAAACAAAAAAAAAGTACAAGCAAAGACAAAGTAAGAGAAAAAAACAGAGAAACAAGAGCAAAAGAAAGAGAAAAACTAACTCCGCGTGACTTTGTTTGATCTTACCGAAGTGTGCTGGTAGTGTAAATTGCGCACGCGCTGATAGGGTAACTTCCAATATATATCGGGCGCACTTCCGGTTTCTTTAAATGCTAAAGGAAACGCGGTTTTTTATTAAATCGAGCCTTTTTCGGCGAGTTTCCATTAAAGCCAACGTTGGAAACATAGCTATGCATTCAAACAAAAAACAGAAACAAAAAGACTTTATTTAACGAGGGCAACATAATTTACTGGTTGCCCAGTAGTTTACAATATGGCCCTCGCTAATTTTACATAAAATCATTTACATATTATATACTTATGAATAATGATTAAAATTCAAATTAACTTAATACAAATAAGATCTAGAAAGTGCTACTAATTACAAAGTGTTCTAGTGTAGCATTTTGTTTCAGTAGCTTCTGGCGTACTTTTGCTGTGAATTGTTTGTGCAATGTAGTATCACGAATGGAAACATCAACATTATTCCAAAGGCGAGTTGCGCTTGTATGGAAAGTCCTGCAACCTGAAACTCTCTTGCACTTAGGAATAACTAGGTTATACTTGGTTGTAGCTTTAGTGTTGTAGCTATGAGTGTCCTTTAGATAATGTATATATGGAATAAAGTAATCTGGACAGTGTCCAAACCTGATCTTATGTAATAGATCAAGTTTTCTGCTACGTATGATATCGTCTATGGGGAGCCATCCTAATTTAGTAAATAGCTTCACAAAGTTATCAGAAAACTTAGCATCAAGTATTAATCGCGCGCACCGTTTTTGCATTAATGCTATTCCTTTGTCAAAATCATGCTTTTTTCAGAAATTACGAATTTTTCAATATTTTGAAATTCTCTCAAAATCTGACCTTTTAGAAATAAAACAAAATGTATGTATAGCATAATGAGGATTAAAATTAAGATATTAAATCAATGAAAAAAATCCCGACAAAGTAATATGCCAGGGAGTCTTTGCATTTTTTTCGGTATTAGTCACATGACCAAGAGCGTGGCCTGATAACGTCATCACTGGTGTTATTGGTCATGAAAAAGTTAGAGCGGTTTTCAATTGAGTGTCGTAAAACCAAAACGAAACTAATTACTTACCAATCAGACTTCTCAGCTAATCTCAAACTGTAGTAAAACTAAAACCAAAACCAAAGTAATTGTCTAATTACTTTCGACACTCCATTGAAAACCGCTCTAAAACACGTGAAATAACACTGAACTAACTAAAAATGATGAGGTTATATCAAAATAATTTTTCCTTAGCAACGGCTCGAAAAGATCAGTTAATGGGCCCTTGAAGGCATCATGAAGGGCTTTTGTTGATCGATAATGATGAAAAAGTAGCTTCTTCTAAAAACCATGTCCGATTTAAAGCTAGAGTGCAAAAACCAGACCCTATTAATGATCAAAATGACTAAACTCGATACCCTATTTATGACCAAAACGGCTGAAAAACCATACCCTTTGAGGCCGCACATACCTATATAGCCCATATAGGGGAGTACCCCCCGGGTTCCGTCCCCACCCTTTAAGGTCAGGGCCAATTCGAAAGTGCGCATGCACCCGCGGTGTTTCCAGATAAATGTTTCCTCGTTTTTATAGTCAGTTCGGTGAGCGACATGTTTTCTCGTGTTTCCTACCAGTTTTGCCACCTGGGAAACATTTATGGAAACATGTTTCTGAAAACATGTTTCCTAGTTTTTCCAGGCCTTTAGGCCGAATGATTACTGCTAAACTGCTAATGTTCAATGCTAAAATCTAAATCTCGGTTCTAAACCTGGTGACATCTTTCGTGCGATTTCGGCATCAGTCATTATGCCTCGGCAAGTTAAAGCCCGTGATTGCTGGTCTACATGTGATTCAATAAGAAAGTGAAAATCACGCCATGCCTTGTACGTGTTCTGAATAGTGAAGATATCGTTTTAACACCTCCCTTTTTTGGGCTTCCTGTCATTAATGATCGTCAGCTCATGAATAAATGAGTTGACATCACAAATGTAGAAGTTCCTGTACGCATTGGGTATATCTGCTATCGGCTTCATCGATTTTTAACTTTATGAAAGGGAAACATGACTTCTTTCCACGCACTGAACCTTTCAGTACAGACATCCGTATGACAGCTTTTCAGCTTTATCTTGATTTAGGAAGAATCCATGTATACATTTAAAGTTGAGCGCGTTTCACAGCGATGTAAACGTCTGTGTAGCAAGAAGCTGAAAAGTGCAAAATTTCGGCTTATCGTAAAGTGAAATCTGAGCTTTCAGTACGATGACCGTTTTTCGTGAATTTCCGCCGTTATATTTCAAAAAACTAACTTGGTTTCCTTCAGTTACTTACCTAGGCCTTCAAACTGGCAAAGCATAAGCAAAATTGATTTTTCGACCGTGGCAACATTTTCAGAGCTTTCTTTGATTTTTACTTACATTCACTCTTAAATGCCATTTTCAACAACAAAAACAGCAACAACAAGCCAATGATCTTTTGGCAGTTTCCTGCACTATGATCGAATAATAAAAATCGATAATTCGTGGCTGTTACATAACTGCAAAGAAACAGGATTACCTTTAACTCCCTCAAGCACTGAGAAGATAAAGGCCAGAACAAACACCTCTACTTTCGTTGAAAACATCAGGACTTTAAATTATGAGATAAATCAACCCTGTTGTAGGAATTGACTGCAGCCAGTCGAGTTGCAGTACCGTTATATGGCGATGAGAATACTGCGAGTATTGATGAGCAGGTATCAAATGATCTTTCCGTAACGAAAGAATAATTCAGTCATTTCAGTAGAATGCCCGGGAAATAGTTTTTCCAACTTGGCAAGATGAACAACACATATATGGAAAAAATATGTACCAAGTATTATTTTTAGCAGGTATCAAATTGTTTTTCCACTAGAAAATAGCTTAGAGTATCAAAGTATCAACAAAACTGCAAGATGAACAACACGTATGTGGAAGTGGTGTAGCGAGTGTTGAATAGCGAGTACCAAATGGTCTTTCCGCAAGGACATAGCCTGCCGCACCAGCAGTTGCAACATAAGCCCAGCAAAATAGGTCCTTTACCCCTTCTTGACAATTATCTACAAAACCGCTTCAGTTGTGCAATGGTCGTTCATTAAACACGGTTGGTAACGGAGCAACCAAAACCGAAAGCAACAACGGACTTTTGGATAAAGTTGTCCTCTTTGTATCCTCTGTCGTCGGTCGTAATTTTTCTTCAATTTGCTTCGATTGAACATGCATGTGTCGCTGGAAGCTTTGTGGCCGATATAGATTAACAAATAGTTCAATAACTTGGTTTACAACCCGCAAAGCGGATCGAGTGCACCGAGCGATCTGTCGAGATAACCGGACCAAGTGATCATCCGGCATGGAATTGAATATGTGTCAGCCGGATAGAATGGGTGATTATAGTGAAAAACAGCAAATAAATTAGGTGATCTAAAATTCATGCCTGGGACGTTACAGCACAAAATTCCTAAACCTGAATGCAGCAGTGGGATCTGCTAAACGGCAAAGTTATAGAACAGCGAAAACCCAATGGCTCTTTCAATGGCTGGTCTTTCCTCAAGGAAATTTGGATGTCCTTTAAGCTATTTTGCTAAGGGTCGGGAAAAGATATAATTCGTTGAAGTGTTGCCAAGTATCATGAATGTAGGAGGAATTAACACTTGAAGTGATTTGCGTTAGCCGGACTAAAAAGGTTAGAGACATAATTCGAAAATTCGTAGATGTAGAAGGATTATGCTACCAACTGGGCAACGTTATCTAAGCCATGATCTTGATAAACGAGTTCAATTGCTCAGAATGTTTAGCCTGCATGTACATGTACTTCATCGCATTTACTTCAGTTCTGTCAGAAACCAGAAATAAAACAATTTTACCAAATTAAAATAGAATAAAAGTAAACTTAGGCATGCTCCTTGTTTGCTTGAACCGTGAAGATGAAACACAACTGGATCTGTGCAATTGTTTTGGACTCTTGCATTTAATTATTTAATGGGATTTCTCTCAATCGATAACAATTTTTGCTTTTCTGAAGTTACCATGATTAAACTATCAAATATTATTCAAGCTTCCCGAGTAACCATGGGAAGAAGTTTTATTCTGGACGTCTCTTTTGGACGGTATATAAAATGCTTTTGATTGCGCCGATTGGCCTGCTTGAGCAATGCACTCGCGGCCATGCCTTTTTCGCTCGCATCTACTCATTTGCGAAGAGTTTTCTCAGGTACCGACAAAAGAAATTAAAATGTCCAGTGCGGCTACCATTCTTCATTTTGACTTAAAGGAATATAAGTTTTAACGTATAAGCTCCAGCAATGTCGAATATTCTATACAGTAAATGCAAAGTCTGCCGTCTTGTAATGCTGAGACTATCTACAAATTACGAAAGGTGCAAAGTACGAAAGGAAATCATCCGCATCATGATCGTAAAATATTTTGAACGTTTAAATTTGTCTGAAATTGAGACCGCTATACTCTACAAACAGTTCTCCCAATTCGTAATGAAAGGAAGCAAATAAGGGTATAAATTCTAAATTACAAAATCAGTTCCTATCACGACTCTTCGTCAGTAGTTTCTTGCATTGTAAAAATGGTACTGTTGACAGATCTACACGAGGTTAAAATATATGCAAGAGTGCGGAGTTACCTTTGACGCCTTCTAACACCAGGCAACAAGAAATCAACAGAAGCACGCTTTTTTTCGTTGGAAATGCCATGACTTGAAAATCTGAAGTAAATACCCCTGTTGCAGAGATATACACTGGAACACAGCTAAATGAAATGCAGTTATATCAGTGGAGAAAGTACAAGAAATATCGAGTAACAAATGTCAAACAGTGTTTCCGCAAGGAAATAACGTTATCCACCTAGTTGAGTAAAAGGCTATTAAAATAGTTTCTGCCCAACACAACAAAGTGAACCACATTTATATGGTCATATATGGAAATAGTATAACGTGTATTGAATATATTGATTGGCAGGTGTTACGTGTTCGTATAAATCACCTTTCCATAGGGAAATAACGCTATCAACTGTTGCAGCATATATCAAATCCAGGGAAAATGGTTTCCTGACAAGGTCAAATAATATCAGCTACGATCTTTAAAGCATTTTCTTTTTAATATACATTTTTTTTTTTTTTAACATGAACGCTTTGGGTTAACAGAATGAGTCAAGTTAACCCTGTCTACATGTAGTCTGACTTGAATTCTCCGCGGTGATTTCATCTCAATTTGTGATCAACAGCATTCAATCTAAGAGCAATCAAAGTATAACTTTTCCTACAAACGTTATAAGGAAATATTTTGGCCTCTCAACTGTTTCATCACCTGACTTGACATTGCTATGGCAACTATGATTTTCCCCCGAATGTGTGTCTATTAGCAAGATACCAAAACTTGTATCCGGAAGGAAATAAAGGTTTAAGCTCTTAGCCTCGTGAAAATTTAATTTTAAAATGCATCTGTTGGTATCGTATCACACAAACGTATTGTTTGACCGTTTAAAGCACGAGTAAAGAATCTATTTTTTTTTTCTTTTAACGAGACATAAGACCAAGAACCCACTATGGTATACTGGACATGTATCACTATAACGCTTATAAGATTGGATATATACACACTATTTGCCTGTTTAGCTTCAGTATCTGTAATTCCTTAATTTTGGTTTAGTTTTCTTTTCTTTTTTTTCTAAGCCACTTAGTCAAGTATTATGACCACAGTTTGCACTACATTTTAAAACAGGTTTGATTATATAGTATTTTGACACCTTGAAACTTCACCAGCAATTTTCTTAAAAGCGATCTCATTGAAATATTTAAAGTTTTTCCACCATTTAGACAGCTATGTTAAGTCGTAAAACCCGACGTCGTATATCCACCTGATATCCACAATTATAATCCATCAAATATTTTTTTCTTACACGCGATTAGTCTAAAAACTGGGAAATATCAGAATGGATATTCCCCAAATTTCAAATCCTGTGTGTTGGCGAAAATTTTTAAAGGATAATAAACACAATACCCTCCATTTGATTTAAAAAATATGCTCGAATATTTTTCCTTGAACATTATCAGTTAATCGAAGTTCACAAATTCCTTGAGCTTCGCTCGCTCGCTTCTTTGAATAGATAATGTCCGCGGACAAATATTCGAGCATATTTTCGCGCCAAATGAAGATTATTGTTTATTTAATTATCCCGTAATGAAAAGGTAAAACTGTGGGTACGACATTCATTACGTTGCCATGGTAACTCAGATCATGGTAAAACGTATTCTATTTTAAACTTTCATCCATCTCTAGAACGCCAGTAACGTTCGATTTTCTGATAACTGCGGTGCTCTAGTCGCTCAAAGTTGAACAGTATCGTCGCTCCAAAATCTGATTGAGCCACCTTAAAAAAGTTCAGTTCAATGCTTTGCCCAATTCCTAATCACTTGGTTAAAGACTGGTCACACATCTACAGTAGGCATTTAGAAGCAAATGTTTATGTATCTTATTAAAAAAAAACTCTCAATCCATCGAGATTGCAGGAGCCTCGTCGTAATTTATGTGCCCAATGCTATGGAAATAACATCCCAGCACAAAATGGTGTCTCGCTGTCCAGTGTAACAAACGTGCTAAACTTCGGTGGGACTAGCATCAAGCACAACAGCTCCAAGATGCAGTTATTAAAACCTCGCTTCTCGGAGCAAGTGTCACAGAGCCATAAATATAGTCAAGCCGGAAGTCATTTTGCAAAGCGCTCGTCTCTTCTAATCAATGCGAGTTTTAAGAGCCTAAGGAGGCTCGTCTTTCGGTTTCTAGGCTGCTAGTAACTTTAAACTATCGCTCTGACTAAGGTGAACATCATTATTATGAGGGAGCGCACAGTCGAGGTACGGCGTGCATAAACAAATGCGAAACCACTCCTCCTCCTCCTCCCTCCTCCCTTTTTCCACTCACGCAAACTCTTGCGTTTAAACTTCAAAGGTTTTTATTTCGCCCGCTTCCTCATCGATGCACAATTCTTGCAGATGTGTTAAGATAATAGAAGACATTTGCTTGCGGTCTCTGGACGTCGTTACGCGAACATAGAAGGTCAGTGAACAGACTATCTGTAATTAATTATTTTTTGTTATAACAACTGCTGATGAGATGCTATTGATGACCGATAATTCCTTTGAACCTTCTCCTATGAAGCTTAGCTGTAACGCAAACAAAGCCAACAAGAAATGATTTTTATGTTAGATTAGCGTCGGAAGGTAACTCTTCCCAAAAGATACCCTCGCGGTAGTTTTAGGAGCCGAGAGACACTTGATTGTCAATATGACAGTCGGGTGTGACAGTCGTTAAAGTTAGCTAACTTTTAGTGTCAGTTAATTATGTCTTTGAGAACTGGTGCTTACTGGAGACAAAGCGATTCAGCATACTCACACAGAGCTAGATTTTTGGTGTTATTTTCAAAACTTCCGACGACGAGCACTCTTGCGATATATTTATGGCGGCTTAATCACTTGATTCTATATTTTGGTACGTTTTTCTGACATGTGGCAATCGGAACGGAAATGTGTTTGACCTTGTGGCTTGTTTTTTTTTTTTTTTTTTTTTTTTTTTTCTCAAACAGACCAGCTTAATTTGGCACGGAAAAAATGGTGCTTTATGTTAGGGAACAAAACGGACATAGATTTATAGAGAGCCGTAAGTACGTTACGTTACTATCACAGTAGCTTCTGGTGGTCTTGAGTAAAGTGATTATTTTCTTACAGCGACTATCCAGGTAGTACTTTTTTTCAGTGAATGAATTAAAGCATGGGTAACTACTGACGATAAACTGTAATAATGGTATTAATTCTTAATATTAGTAATCGGCTTTAACTGGGGCTTTTCAGCGACGCGTCACAGGTGTAACTAGCAGACTTTGAAGTGAAAAAGGTAACACGTATTCAAAGATTTTATTGATTGTTTTGTGAGGCAATCACACTTTTCAGCCATGAAATGAAGTCCGTTTGCCGTGATTATCATTCGATGTAGGCCATTTTGACTCACTTAATAGACAGTAATCAAACATTTTGCGAAAGGGTAAAATGTTTTTGCAACTTGAAATGAGAATCCTTCAATCCTTTATGGTTTGCAAACGTAACCCTAACTGCCAGCCAGGTGTGACCAGCAAAGCGTGTGCGTTAGCGGGGCAAACCACGAAAGGGGAGCTAAAGCAGAAATTCGAAGGTATATTTAATTTTCAATCTTGCGGATTCATTGTTGGCAGTGAGAAGTTTGAGTAAACCAGACACATACCAAGAAATAATAACACACCAACTGCTTTCTTTATTACTTTACGGCTAAGAAACTACTTTTTTACAGCGGTTATTCCTAAGTTGCTTGGATTTGTACGGCATTAAGAAAGCCACCGAATGGAAACGGCAACGACAACGAGCAAATGCCCTGAGTGTTTGTTGCATCCTTAGTTGTTCTCTGCAAAATTATAGCTGGTGAAATCATTCAACAAATCTCTGAGGGTTTTTCGGGATTCCAGAGCAACGACGGCAAGTTTAACGCGGTTGCTTTACATATTCAGCCGAGGGCAGTTCTTAAGTCAGATAAGTACGCTGAACAGTTCTCAAAAAAATTCGATTTGTTAGCAGAGCGGCATTTACAAGTGACAAATGTCGTCCTTGACGTTGCCATGGTAGTTGCTTGAAAACTTGTTTGACTAATATGACGTGAAGTCAATTCGTTAAAACAACAGCTTTTAGTTTCGTAACCATTGATAAACAAAACAAAACAAAAATGATTACATATGTAATGTAGGCTATTGTTCTAGATCTAAACCTTTTAAATGGGATACATTTCATATATTAGATTTGCTAGCGCTGATTAGCGGAAAGCTACTTATAAGCCACCTAAAAGCTTCGTGAACACAGTATCACTCAGTTTCATGTCACAATCTGTTTCCCGGTGGTCTTCGGTTATAAAGTGCTTAATTCCTAAGACCTGAAGTTTGGCCATGCTACATATTTTATCCGAAGCGATCCTTTCGATATTAGCAGTTCCAGATATTGACGATTTCATTAACTTGATTTTATGTTTATGTTTTGGGGTTTGTTTGTTTGTTTGTTTGCTTTTTGTTTTGATAGCAAATGTCTAACCAACAAAAACTGTATATTCAGAAGCAAAGGGATCATCGCGAAACTAAAACTAAAAAGAAAAAACAACAACCAAAACAATCAGGAAGAAACAACAAACGAAAAAAAGTGCCAAGAATTAAGATCAGTCTGTATAGGCTGGAACTAAGCAATTGTAATTTAACCGTAGTCTCACGGCACGGTTTGTTTTTCGAGGCCAATTTTCACTTTTAATGTTAGGCTACTTTGCTTCGCTCCTTACGGTACTCCCTAAAGAAAGGGATACATCCCACGATTTTCTTCTTAAAAGAAGAGAACTTGGTGAGAAGTCAGTTAGAAACGGATTACTGTAGGAAATACACTTGTCTACTAGAGCGGTTTTGGACAGTATTTTTCTGTTACTGAGTGTCAGAGATGTAGCGAAATCCAACAGAAGTCGCTGGTAATTGTGACATAAAACAAAAGTAAATTCAATAATGTAGTAAAGCGAATTAATGTTGCTATTCTACAGACCACACTGTCTGAGACTCTTAATCAGCGAATGTTAGAGCTATCTCAGGTCAAGTTTCGGCGTCGTTCCAAGCCATCTAGATGCTACAGACCACCCCTGCATCCTCCCAATGGCTACAGTGGTGATTTCCCCATCCATCATGACGACAGTTAAGTAGCGACGACTCTCCTCCTCCACAGTGGACATGATTCATCCAGATACGGCCAGAACCAGGGCCGAATGTTGCCCAGTAAGTTACCGAAGCTGCACCGGTAAATCCCAGCTGGCGACACACCACATGCGCTTCTCTCATATCCCAGTAGTGATCACACACCGTTCCCCACTGTCCGTAGACGTACACTTCAACACGACCAAAGTGAAGACCTCCGTCCGCCAGACGAACGACAGAAGATCCATAAGAGCACCTCACACTGGCATCTCGGCTGTGAGTGCAGTCATGGTTGCCCCATCCACGGTGTCTGCATTCATGCAAATGGGCCTCACTTCCTGAGCATGCCACGTCATCCATCCAAATTGGACCAGTTCCTTGACCATGGGTGGCACTGCTGTATGCTCGTAGAGCGCGAGTAAAGCCAAGTTGCCTGCAAAAGACGTTAGCATCATTCATATCCCATCCGTCATCACAGATTGTACCCCACTTACCATCGTAGAAGATTTCAACTCTTCCCTCAGGTGACGGTATTGGGGAACTGTTGTTTATACGGATGGATCCTCCTGTAATGACTAATCATAAGAGACAAAAATAGACCGGATTTTCATTTGAGTGTCGTAAACCCAAAACCACAGAAATCACCCTAGTCAGTCAGAAATTACACCAAGATTCAGGTAAACCAATCAGAAAAGGGAGCAGATGTATCCAGTTGACTCAAAGCGCGGTAAACTGTGAACGAGTTAGTATTGGCTCTTTTTAAACTTCTGACTGGACTGACAAAAAAGGCGCGACTTTAATTTTTGGGCCAATCGCTTAGCGTGGAGCTGAGATGTAAGGCGAAGAAAGATTTCAATAACCTTATGAAAACCGGTTTAAGTGAATGATGAAAACAATATGAGGTTGAGTACAACGATGCTCAAATGATCAAAATGAACAAACACGTACGTAAGCTCAAATCTTAATTTTGTCTCGCGTACCAAATAGATGAAAGCCTTTATTCTCTAAGACAATACGAAAGTGTTCCAAAGTTAAAACACAAATGTGTTTCTTTTTGTGCGCGTGCACAATTATCGATCATAATTATTGAAAAAAATAGACGCGGTACACTAATCATCATAAAAGTGCTTAGTTTTTTAAAACATTTTTTTTTCCAGTAAACGCATCTTACCTCGGTAATTTGCACGAAATCCCTTGTACTGTTTATTTTGGGCGGCATCGGTTGTAAATCTCACATAAAGGTTGTTTGATGAGCTGATGAGCGGAAGAGGTCGCTTGGACCCACTAAATCGTCCAATCACCGGAGAGGAGAGTGATGTGCCATCATATACAGTTACGTAATCGTCATATAACTCGGTGTCAAAACGATCAAAGGTGAGTTCCACCCATGCATTTGAAGTTATATTCCACTGACAATCCATTCGGTTTTCGTACCACTCTCCACGCTTATTTGACTGTATAAAACCATCTACTGTAGTTAGCTCAACCGTCTTATTTGTACAGGTGCTGGTAGAGTTCACCACAGGTGCTGTTAAATTGATGACAAATAAGAACACTTTACTTCAAACAGTTACTATATATCTTCAAACTCCGTTGTTTATAGTTTCACAATCACTTACAATCGCTTGTATTGTATGCACAAAGAAAAATAAAGAGGAAGACATGATATATGATATTCATATAAAAAGGCTTAGAACAGTTCAGATAGCAATTTTGCATTCCGAAAAAAACCTGTCATTATAATCTCAAGATTTAAACACACTGTCTCTGAAACAGCTATTACTTCAATCTCCCGCAAGGTGAGAAAATTACATGAGTTCCTGCATGGCTTGTTCTATTTAGGTTTCCAATTTTTTAAGCGAATGGAACTGGCCAAAACGTTATTTTCTTCGTTTGGACATAAATTTCGTTGAACAAACAATTTTATCATCCCCCTCCATTTTTTTGTTTGTTGTTCTTCCTGATTATGACGATGACGATAATGATAATGATTTTACCACTGTAATATAATTGCCTCGGGCACTCACCACCACAATATTGTTGGCCGTCGCCTCCGTAGCCTGTGTTACATCTGCAATCGTAGTAACCAGGAATATTCACACACTGGGCTAATTTGTGGCACGAATATAGACTCAGCTTGCACTCGTCTATATCTGTTTCGATAGAGAATTTTAAAAAAGTTCCTCATTGTGCTAAAATAATACGTTTGCTACAAATAACAAAGGAAAATGTATAATTAGATTGATTAGGAATGCCAACGACTTCCATATGATGTCAATTCATAACTGAAGTTAAAGCGAACGACCGTAATTCCGAAATTAAATAAATAAGTAAAATAAATAGGAATTTGCTGGGGCGCATCCCATGGAGAAACTCTTGGTCCACTGTTTTCAGATCGAACAGGATTTTAGAAGTGTGGTTTTCCCGCTAAGAGAAGACAATGTAAAAAAAAATGTCATTCTCAGCCGGGTTTTACAGCATTTCTGTTTCTAAGAAAACTGTCGTCCTAATTGGGATAACAAGAGCTGTGATAGAATTTAATAATTTTGGCTTGACACTATTTATTACGCAATTCCCCAGCTTTTTAAGTGATTTCTATACTACTTAACCGTTCATAAAAATCATTTTCTTATAAATGAATGAATGAATGAATGAATGAATGAATGAATGCTTTATTTAACGTGGATATACGCTTAGTTTGAGAGCTAGTTTACAGGTATTCCACCTGATAACTAATGAGAACCTAACAACTAAACAACGCTAATATGACAATTCATCAGGTAAAAATCACAAATTAAATACTGATTAAAACTATTCAAAACTATCATTACAATATTACCGCCGCAGTCAAAATACTATTAAAACTAATGTCACAAATTTACTAATCCCCGAAATTTAGCGATCTAATTCTGTTTACTATTTCATTGGTGCCTACTTTTACTCTAATCACGATAATTTGATAGTTCATTCCATTTCTTGGCTGCAAAATATCTCCATGACTTTAGTCCATATTTGGTATTGTTAACTTTAGGTAAAGATAAAACATATTCTTGCCGCCTCAGATTGTACTTAAATGAGCGTAAATAAGATTCCTAATGTGAGGAAAGCTGTACGAACCCGAACAGTTGCCAGCTGCATTCCGCCGATATCCACCATCACATTGACACGTGTAAGAACCATCATTGTTCACACAAGACGAACCTTGTGGACAGTTGTAGCCGAAGTGTTTGCATTCATCGTAATCTGTAGTGAAAAGAAAAATACTGGTACTTATTTCCTTTTATGTATTAGAGATGAAAAAGGGGGTTATTTGAAGTGTTAGAAGTCATCACCATAGTAAACAAACGCGGCAATGTTGAAAGAGGCATTTGTGATGAGAATTTGTTCAGTCTGCACTTTCGTGCAATAGTGGTTAATTGGGTACACTGCAGTTATCATCGCTTCTAACTTATTATCTCATCTAATGGACTCAATTGAAAACTCGCTAATCAATCCTCGTTTTTGAAATAAAACCATCTCTCCTTAAGGACGCTTCAAGATGAAGGTGGCTCATCATATCTTCTTCAGCATCACTGACACCTCTTCCCAGAAAACAACGAAGACAATTGTAAGAAAACAAGAAAGGTATTTTAAACTTACCTTTCTTACAAGTAAATCTGTGACAGTCCGTGCAATTGACATCATTCCATTCGTAGTCATGATTTTGAAGAAAACCCAGAGTATGCACACAATCCTGATTGGCAAAATTATTTGGTTGATATTTTGCCCAGTGATGGAAGTCAGTATTTGTTCCGTCGGTCCATACAAACTTTCCTTCTGTGTTGATATCAGACAGGCCCAACCAAGACTTTTCTCCTCCGTGCAAACTTTGAACGAACACATTCTCTTCTTGGCTGTGGATACTGGGAAGATTAGCTCCTTGTATGGCGCATGCTCCCTGACTGAGGCTCCATGAACTGCAGGGAGCTACTTTTCTGTAGCAATATCCCCTGAAGTAGAACCAGTCTTTTTCGCAAATGTCTGTTTTATAAGACAAAAATTCATGATTAGTTTAGGTCATAAATGAATATATTCATCATTTTTCAATAAGCTCCATGAGTGCCACATGACCTAAATGAAACAGCCTCATTCCTTTTCGCAAAAAAAAAATAGCAAATAAATAAATAAATAAATAAATAAATAAAGGATAAAAAGGAGTAAACTCCTTAATTCATCACCGTTTGGTAGTTCAGTCGTTCATTATATTCATTCATTGATTTATTGAGTCACAATATATTTCGCATTTTGAAAATATAGATTTTCTCGCTTTTTCAGTTGCTCTTAAAACAACAATTTATGTAAAACGAGCTTCGCCTTTTTGCACGCTACTTCAAATAAGTCAATTTAAGCACCAACAGGTGCATATTCCCACAGGAACTTTAACATGTGGGAACGATATGGGCGCTTACCTGATAGCACTGCATATGACACTGTGATGGGATCGAAACGTTTAACAAAGAGTTCTTTGGCACAAATGCGAAATCCATATTTGGTGATAAACTTGAAAAAAGAGAAAACAAACAATAAGAATTCTGATGCACAAGTTGTAATAAATGATTGCCGCTTAGTTATGTAGTGCCCTCGTCTAAACAATCTGACAAAATGGAGGGGCATGTTTCATCCAAACCGCTGTTTTCTTAATGCTAGTGGTGCTTTCATCAGTCATTTAAGTCAAAATTATTGTCCAGAGACTCGACCTTGGAAAAATATTAAACTTGTTATTGTATTAATCTGCAATCTTGGAAATATCTGGGATTTTTTTCTTCAGGTATATTCAGCGCTTTCTTGTACCTCAATCCAGCTTACGATTCCGTTACACTCTGCGGCTGAGTTTGCACCACTGGTAGAATGTTTGGCTGTTACCAGCACCGTTGGGGGCTTGGAGTATGTCCAACCAAACTTTAAATCCTGTTTATCATTTTAAAAAAAGGACAGAAAATTAATTAATCCATCCTTAATGAAAGCCACTCTCGCCTACCTCCCCAACTCCAAGTTTAACCAATATATGATGCTTACCTTGCAAAAGGCGTAGTTGTACCTCTGTGAAGGTGAAACGTCGTTTGGAAAGTCGACCTCTTGGTGTTCTTTAAACAATGGCCGATGAAGATTTTCGAAGGCCAGCCAGTTCTGCAACAATACAAGTACAAGTCAATGAAAAAGGCTTACCATGTGTGGAAGTAAATATTGAATGATGCTTCTACAGTACCGTTTCTCGGAAGAGTTAGTACTAAATGAATGACTGACTGACTGACTGACTGAATCAATGAATCAATGAATCAATGAATCAATGAATCAATGAATCAATGAATCAATGAATCAATGAATCAATGAATCAATGAATCAATGAATCAATGAATCAATGAATCAATGAATGATGAGACCAGACCAGACTAAGTTAAAGTATTGCATTACATGACAATGAATTATGTCAAATTTTAATAATACATACCACTGAGATATCGTCATGAACTCCAGCAAAGTTTTGTAGTTCCCGGAGACAGATCTTAAAGGAACTCGCTGACACGTCTTCGAGCCACACACTGGTAGCATCGTGCATTAGACTTGACCTGTAGTGTTCAGCTGTTACTAATACCGTCGGTGACCTGGAAAACTTTCCCTAAGAAAAAGAAAAGAAAACAAAGTAGGTTGACTAGTCATAGAAACATTGGCTTCTTGGACTAGGAGATCACTTCAGAGTTGGAAACGCTGCGTTTGAATGTTTTCAATATATTTCAGAAAGCTAACAACCAAAACAGGTCAGTTACCTTAGAAAAGGCGACCGTTTGACAACTAGTTCCAGTCCACCATCTAGAGAACGTTTCCTCCCCTGATATTCCTCCAGGGGGTGCACCTTGGTAGGCGACCCAGTCAATTGTGGCAAAGCTATCTGAGGGGTAGTCATTCCTGCCAGCTCGAGTAACACAGGCTGTAAACTGAGTGCTGTTAACACTTTCAACCCAAGGTGTGGCGGCCTCGTGCACCACGCTCGCATCAGAGTAATTAAAATGATTCACAGAGAGCTGCACGTATATCTTCTTCAGAGGATAAAATATAAAAGGATCAAATTTGATAACTTCGCACTGATCTTCTGCCCAAGAGGGAGTGTTTTTGAAATTGTGTCTTCCTCTCTGAACTGGAAAACCTACCAGGGAACAGAACGGAATAGCAAAAAAATACTGCATATGCTTCCACATGTACATTCAATTTATAATTCGAGTCTCCCTGTTAACCATGCAGTCAGTTCTTCTGTCTATCCATTCTTCCCGCTGTAGATTGCACTTAATTTGTGTAAACAATAGTTCAAGTAAACAATAGAGTTAAACACTTCTTCTACTAAAATTATAGTTGCACTATTCCATGAACTAAACAAGCTTCCAAACACATAACAAGAAAACAAAATAGTTTCCATTACCTGTGCAGCTTCCAGGATGGTACTTGGTGTAATTTGCACGTCGTGTACATATGTCTTTTTGCAGCAAACACAGGTTATCAAAAGTGAGGCCGTTAGAGCCGCATACTTGCTCTTCGTATGACGGGCAATTTTCTTCACAAATGCAGTCATGCTTGGTAGGAGTATAGGCTTTGCAGAAACTGTGGTATGTGCAGATAATATCCCTACATGGATCAAGGTCTGAAAATACAGAAGAAATAAAATAATTAGCTCAAGGGATTACGGTTCTTTCATAGACTAGGAAAGGATTGACGACATGAATGAGTACAACGATGAATGGATGCACAATTTGTTTTTCCTTTTGGTTGCTGTTGTTGGTGCCTTAAAAAAAAAAAAAAAAAAAAAAATTATATAGAGCTATATATTGGATCAAAACAGAACAGAACTGTGTCTTTGTTCCTGTCGCCAGGTGGGAGGTGCTAAACTGATCAATGCTGACTTGTAGAAACATCTAATATAATGATGTAAAAGAATGCTGAATAGATTAACCTCGGGATGGACAAAAATAGTGTTAGGTTTTCTGAAAGAACAAGAAACAAAAACAAAACAAAACAAAAAAGGTTTTCTGACGTATGCGGAGAGATTACAGATTGTGGTAATATGACAACAGTGCTATGTATTCAGTGGCGGATCTAAGGGAAGGGCCCGGGTGCCCCTCTCCCCTTAACTTGGGTAGAAAAGAAGAAATCACAGAAGGAAGAAAAGCCGGCATGAGAAGCAAAATACCCCCCCCCCCCCCCTGCCCCTTAGTTCAAGGTCTGGATCCACCACTGGTATTATTTAAGTTTCTACACATCAACATCCGTTGGTATGGGGCGAGGGTGGTTCAGATATAATAACACGGGGTGAGGGTGGTTCAGATAATAACACTTTTTACTCCAAGAAGGAAAATGCACGTTTCCATAGTTACCTCCGATTACCAGAAAGTTGACGATAACATCCGTTCTCTGGCCATTGTGCCCCGCGCTGTCCTTGATGCAAACTCGGCTGTGGGTTTTGTTCACTACCTGCGAAGGAACAAAGAAATTTTTAAAAGATACAGCAGAGACGCCAGAATGATGTTTGGACAAATATGAATATGCGTGGGGGAAAATGAGATTTCATATTCCATCAGTATTTAGGAACAAACCATGCAACTATCTACAATATTGTATAAAAGTTGAAACTTCAATGAGGTGTTAATCTAGTTGTCCGTGACATGCGTTAAAATGGTTTTCTACTGTTTCTTTTAAGTGTATGAAGAAACTGTACCTCCAGCCAATTTGCTAGAGGACCTTTGTGAGAGCAAGCTATGTTGGCACTGTTACTGTCTCCATTGAGGACTGTTGCAAGTACTACGGGCGGCTTAAAAAATGGCTCTTTAAACTTGATAGTCTACAAAAGAAGTTGAAATTTACGATTAAGATGTGTTCTGATTCTGCCTGATGTATACCCAGATGTCTCAGAATGTAAATAAGGCTTGTTGTTGTATTCATTATTAAAAGCATATGGAAATGAAATGGACAACTAATTACAAACATAAAGCGATTGTGCTCCGCCATTTGCAAAAGAAACTGGTGCCATAAATTCACGTTGAGGCTTCTGAAACATTGAAGATCTTTCCAGTAGTAAAGGCTGTATATATTGTGATTACCTGGAACTATAATTTTATCTTCTTCTTAAACGATAATTATTATCTGTAATGTTATCGACTTGTCGCCTTTTTATAGCTTTGTTAGTCCACTCTAATTTTCAACATGAACTCCAAAGCTACTGATATTAAACAAAATACACTTACCATACACAAAGCATAATTATTTTCTGCAGCTGGTACCTCGCTCTTGAGAAACACAAGCTTATGTGACTCTTTAGCTGCCCACGAGGATGAATAATTCTCGTACGCCAACCAGTTCTAAGGATTAAATTAAGATAAAGACCGTACCTCAATAACGTCTCTGAAATTTCTCGCATATGATTAGTTGAAAAATCAAATGAAATGGGTCTTAACGCGCAAGTTCCTATTCAATGAACATTAGTAATGAAATCATTTTCATGAATTAATCACTTACCACTACAATTTTGTTGTGCCCACCATCTAATGCCCTTGACTCTCGCAAGCAAACCTCGAACTGGCTCATGGTAACATTTTCCATCCAAACATGCATGGCATCCTGTTTTTGTTTTTTGGTTCCATGTTGGACAGTGACCTGAACTGTAGGAATCGTCGAAAAGGCCTAATGGGTGAAATGAAAAATTATGCATCTAAATACAATATGAAAACCAGTTAGCACTTGTTCTCCTGGAAACAGCTTGATAATCAACAAAATTTAAGTAGTAACCTTGCAGGGAATGGAAATGAATTGCCAGAAATATTTAACCGAACCGTTATTGGCGAAATTAACAATTGCATTCGTAACAAGGTGCTGTTAGGAAATTGCTCCCACTGTCCTAGTTTGGGATATTCGTGTCGAGCATATCTTCGATGCCTGAGAAAACTTGACAATATGATGTAAAAAATGATGAGTGGTCTCAATATCACAAATGCGTCGAAGTCCAATAAAAGCAAGAGAGCTAAGGTATTCTATTTTGCCCAAACCGATGCGGCCTTTACAATTTTGGCAACCCTTTAATTTTAGTTTGGATACATGCAGTCAGACGAAAACAACTCTTTTTCTTTACGAAGCAGCCAAGTTTTTTTACTCTTACCTTGGGAAAAATCACTTTTTTGCATTGCGTTCCAGTCGTAAATAAGCTAAAACTAGCCGATCCATCGTAAACTCCTGATTGGGAACCTTGGAAAGCAAACCAATCGATGCTGGTGTTACCTCCGTTACCTTGGCCACCGAGCACCAGACAGGCCTTGAAACCGCTTGTTGTCACGTCTTCCACCCAAATAAAAGACGTATCGTGGACTTTCGACGGAATTTCTCCGTGATTGGCTGAGATATACACTCGCACAGGTGATCCTTTGGTAAAACTCTTGCTGAAGGACACATCTTCGCAATAGAGGCCACTGTTTCCCTTCTGTGGAATATGAACTTTACCCCACTGGGCACCTGAGAAACAGTTTTAAAAAACGGGATTTAATCAGTCAAACCAATGGGAAATCATTTATGAAATTAGACTGATCTTCATTGTGGCGATTAAAAGTTCAAGCTTCAAATTAAACTGCGTTTGATTTCGCAGAAAAATTGCGCTACATTTACTTCGGGAGTGTCAAAATATGTCTTCCTCATAATCCGCTCAAAAACAATTGTGATCGAATGGTTAACATCTAAGCGGTCTAAGCCGTTCAGAACAGCAAGTAAAATAAAATTAATAAAACTTAGATCACCTGAATTTCACTCGGAACAAAGAAAAACATGGGATATCAAAGTCACAGCTTAAAATTCTTTTGATGGGGACAAAGGTTTGATTTGAGGAAAGCGTAAGCGAGTTTTATTTCTCTAAGCAAGAGCCATGCAGTATACTCGAAAGCATCTCACACAGTTTAACGTAGTTATGTGCAACAATTGCTTCAGGATGTACAATAACGGGCAAGTGAGCAAAGAAATGCGACTGATGTCACTTTCGCGCAAGGTCGTGCATCAACTCATGATCTGTCTCATGCTTATTTTCCTTTTGTGCTGACAAGTGATTTAAATCTGGCATGTTACACAGTGCGACAGGGTAGATGACCTCAAATCAAAGTCATTTCTTGTCTCGCGGAAATCGGAATGATCTCCACTGTGCTGAGTAAATTTACTTGTGAACTGGCTATCAAGATGGTTTAGGATCACCGAAGCTTTACGAAGTGTCTTGTTGTGAGTTGAAATCTTCAACTTCAAATTCAAAGGATATTCAGTCAAGGAAATGAGATTTCCTCTGTTGGCAAAATTTGTGACTAATCGTTAATCCTTTTTGCAACAAATGAATTCATTCACCAAATTACTTACTTCCACGGAAAGTAGTACAGAAAAATGAAAACTTTCTTGCAATTGGGTGGCTTAGAAAAGAGCTCCTCTTGACTAAACTAACTCATGATCCTGGGAACGCATGAGCTCAATCGCTTCTTAGCGCTTTTCTTTATGGCTTATCTTGCTCTCATTCACTGACAAAACAAATCGCCCCTCAATGTGTCGAGGGCAAAAATAGAGAGACTTTCTTGTTTTAAAATCAGTGAGGTCTCCAGTTTTCCCCAATTTTCATTCAAAATAAAAGGGACTCAGGGTTTGATTACTAAATCAAATATTCGCTTATCGTTGGATTCACCATAAACTTCAGCGAATCGAAGGTACTTGAGGTTACTTAGCCATAACATTGTTATAGTGAGAGTCCATAATTGTGCAAGATAAAGGATTTACGTTGGCAATAAGACCCTCGCGTTCATCCAACATTTTGAAAGAGTTAAGTGAATGGAATATAAGGTTTTATATGAAATGTATACGTGGTAGTCAAGATATTTCTGATAGAGGGCGCCCTAAAACCCCAAACTGATAAATTATTCAGAATCCTTCTTCACTCTACTTTGTATTCCAAACTTTTGACGCACGAACTTTTCGCGATCGAGCAATAGGTGTGGCTTTCAAATACCAATGCAATTGCAATTTGCAAGTCAGAAACTCTAAATAACTGAGTTAAAATTTAAAACATTAGTCCTCTTATTTGCCATAGAAATCAATAAAATAATATAAATAAGTTGTATTGTTATCAGTTCGGTAAAAATTCACTTAGTATCCGACGACTCTGGGGGTGTGTTCTGTCTCGGAAAAAAATGCCACAGTATTTTGTAGATTCTGCTGACAATCCCACGGAGGAAATGGAAAATTTATTTTGAAAATCTGCTGCCATACGAAATTCTTACACGGTTTGGTTACTTCCCGATTATTTTCAATAAATGTGTGATGAATTGAATTGTATGATGAGTTCCGTTAAATTAATTAAACAGCAGTTTCCACCATTTCATGATCAAGGCATGTGCGCTGATAGTCTTTCTGAGCACCGCACTAACTAGACTTGTATTAAGCTTCAAGGCATCAGTATAGGTAATTCGGTTATGGAAATGTAATGTGGAATGCACGAATTTGAGCCAAGGGAGGATCTTCTGGAAGTTGTCAGAAGGTTCTCATTTGCTACTTCATAGCATTGCATTGTGTCCTAAGTCTAGGATCCTCTCAGCCGCCGGCATGAGTATGAGATAAAGTATGTATATTTCGTCTCTTTATGGTTAATAGCGAAGTCCCGCATTTCGGTGCAAAAGCTCACTCATAAAATAAATTGCATCTGAGTGTGACACGGACCAAAAATGAAAAGCGAGTCCTCCTTATTTTGAAATGTAGTCTGTAGCTTTCCCCAATTTCGTTCGAAACGAAAGCGGCTAAAGTTTTGATTACTAAATCAATTGTTTCAACATAAACATCCGCGAAGCAAGAGTACTTGGCATTTGAGGCAAGGGAACTTGAAGTTTCCAACTGAAGAAGAAACAGACCAAAGTTTATTTTTTTTTAGGCTGTTTCATTTTGAGTTTCTTCAGTCAAGAATGTTGTTGTTGGACGAGGTGATAATATTGTGTCAGAGCGTGTTTTTGGAAATACAGCGTTTCAAGTGTTTCAGCGTAAGTCAGACGCACAAAGACAATGAACTATTGACAAAGTAAATAGTCACCGATAATCTTTAAATCAACTTTGACAGTAATAGTAATAAAAAAAGTAATAATAATAAAAAAAGAAGGATAAAAATTGACGCATTTCGAATTTAGCATGAATATCAGATGAGGTTCTCTCGATTCGATTACTGAGATTCTTTTTTTGTCTGTTTGTTCAGTTTATTCGTTTGTGGCAAATAAACTGCTGTATATATTTTTTAATTTGGTTGTTAGAATGTGTTCCGTAAGGGAGGAGCGAGTTTTAAGCTGGAGGCGGATCTTCTGCAAATTCTCAGAAGTTTAAATCGTCTACTTTTTAGTGCCTGTTACTCTTAATTCCAGAGACAGGGTCAGCCTGGGTTTTAGATATACTAGGTATACAGGGATGTGGGGGTTAATTCCAGTATACGGTATCTTTAACGCTGAAATATGTTTAGTTCGTTTTACATCTCTGTTAACGCTTGTAAAAAGTTTAGGTTTCTTTTCACCGAACGACTATTTAGCATATTTGGGAATAACTTCTTCGTATAGCGCACATTTTTTTTTCTAATTTATTCACTTTTTTGACGGGTAATTTAATTCAATGCATATCATACGGTTGACCTCTCCGCCTTCGCCAATTACTTCCCACAACACTGTTGGAATGTCTTCCAGCTTAAACTCATAATGTTCGCAAACACAAGCTGATTTCATCTTGTGTCAATGTTTCTGAGCTAATCAGAAGCCTTCTCGTCAAAGCTAGTCCAGCATAATGGCACGTCTCTTGTGGATGCGTTACAAAATCAAGGAGACGCCTACTAACGTGATTTGTGAATTCTGCTCAGGTCAAATAAGTTAATTGTTCAAGATAAAACCTGTCTCAGAACAAAATACTCAGCTCTGAATTCTTATACAACTTTGATGTAAGGCGACTAAAACAGCTTGCAAAAAGTCAAACGGTTAAAGTATTGTTTTCGATTGTGCCATTTCAAGTGATTTGCCTTGGCATGAAGAAAAAGGTTTTTCAGAGTCACTAAGTGGTTAACAGTTATTTTGGTTACCGGAAACAATTTTACTTTTTGCTAAAGAAAATAATGTATACCCTGGTACATGTAGAAGAAAATCATTGCACAAAAGAATTAAGATAAATAAATGCATCTAGATCAACAGAGCAGCTGTTGCCATAGTGCCACGAAATTCTTAAAAACAACGAACATTTATTTTATCGCTGTTTTACAGCCTTAGTAATGACAACATAGTTCAAATGATCCGTGGTTTCATTTTGTTTGACAATGTCGCACAAGAAGACGAAACATGTTACCAAAGAATTCACGACAATTTGACAATCTAGTTCAACGTAGTTTTCCGTTGAAGAGTGGAAGCACAATCCAATGGAGGAGATGCAATTATGTTCAGTGAATAGATTCGCTTGAACAAAGAGAGGAAAATAGTTATGCAAAAACTCACTGGAATAGCTTTGAAAGGGCCTTCAGACGTCAGGGAAACATAAGTAGTGCACAGAAGAGTCCACGTAAGTTGTTCTCATTGAATGTGTTTTCCATATTCGGACTGTTATAAACGATCGTTACATTCACGATGCAAACCCTTATATTTGCACAGTGTAACACAACTGAGTGTAATTCATTGACATGTTCACGGCTCCCAAAGGGATTGGCAGACCTCTGAAAACATCTACCAAATGAGGATCGCTAAACTAATCATTCTAACAGGTAACCTGTGAAAACTCATGTTCGATTTACAATCGTATAAATTCCATCATTAGTCATCCGACAGACGAAACACGCCTCGCTGAACGGGGATCATTTTCATATGGATATTTGGTGAAAATTCAGCCGGGCTTAAACCTCAACCTCCCTCAGTTACAGGCGTCTTCCAGTGAAAACCAACTCACCCACGCTGAAACTCAGCTTCGCTTTTACAGTCGTCTAAATTTGGCTAAAGAAACTCGCCTACCCTGAAACCCCTGCCTCGCTTTCACAAGCTACTAAATTCCAGTGAAAACTGACTCACTCACGCTAAAACCACAGCCTCGCTTTTAGTAAAAACGGTGAAATTTTCCCTCCCTGAAACCTCAACCTCGCTTTTACAAGCACCTATATCCATATCCCTGTGGAACGCCACCCATGCTATATAACCTCAGTTTCGCTTTTACAAGGGTCTAAATCCCGGTGAAAACTCAACCTCATGCTGAAAGCTCAGCCTTGCTTTTAGTTCAGGTGAAAAATCATCCACGATGAAAACTCAGTCTCGACATACAGGAATTAAAGTTTATAGCCTTCGTGTTACCGCAGCCACACCCCAAGGAAAAATGGGAGGCTCATTGACGTCCCTTAAAAGACTCAACCTGGCGAGAGGTTCCCTAATTCCGTGGGATGCCTGTGGCAGGCCACGGTGAGGTTTGCCCAGCGTTCCTTTTCATCGTCGACGCAAATCGACAAAAATGACAATCAATCAATCAATCAATCAATTAATCAATAACCTTTATTTATGCTCGAAACGTCACTGCTGGAGCTATTTTGGAAGCGTGATGACCTAAGTTTGACAGGAGTAATATTACTGTAATTTTACTCGGATCACTCGCTTTCTAGATTCTAGATCGACCATAGCAACGTGTTCAGTAAAAGAACAGAAGGTGAGACATTTCAGAAGGTCGTTTTGTTGCATTAGCCTTAATTGTTCGTTGTTTCGACTTTGTGTATTGAATTGAACTGTGAAAATTGCATAGAGCTCGCTGATCATCGTTCGGTGTGTCGCATCGAACCATGCAACGAGTCCACTTTCACTCGGTCTACGTGCCAAATGAACCAACGAGTTTAGCAATTTGAACCTGCGTGTCTAACGCTTAGTCCAAACAAAAAGTTTAAAGCAACTTTGACACACGATATTCATTGAATCAGTGTATTCACAACTCAAGGCGTCCATAACGGAAACAACATCGAGACTAGCCATTTCAAAAATTGCCTCAAATATTTGTTGGTTTGCAATTGAATATATTTTAAGCGTCGAGAGTTTTTACTCTATCGACACTTTCACAGTTCAATCCATGAGTCGACAATTATGCTATGTGTATGTTTAAGACTTGGTGCATTCTTGCTGACATTGAGCTTTCCTGTTTACCAGAAGAGACATAGTGTAAATAGTGTTTGCGAGGAGGCTTATTCCAGTCCGCGATGCTTATTTTATTTTCAATGTTCCGCAGTTGATATTTATAGATACAAAGGGAAATATTTAATTTTTTAAAGGAAGAATTCCTCATACTCCTCATGGAAGCTTTAATCTTTAATAAACAAGCACATATTATCAGTTGGAATATACCACTTCGTACCAAAGAAACAAATAATGTCACCGCTAGAGGTGGACTGCCACAACCGGGCACAAACTACCGAAGTCAGCATTTCATAACCTATTGCTTAACTTACCCAGGAAAGTGTTCTTGTCCAGTAGACTGTTTTCTTGAACTTAACTATGCAATCTTTAAAGATTTTGTGAGACATGTTAAACGAAGCGAATGTTTTTGAAATCCTACTTGAGGCATGTTTTGAGTTAGCAAATTTATATTCTTCAGAAATTGATATGGCAGCCATTCGAGAACCAGTGTAATCTTATTTAAGGCAACATCGCAACTCATTTGCTACTATGTCTGATCATGCTGTCTTTAGTGAGATATTTACCTTGAATACAGTTCTGCGTGATGGTGCAAGATTACAATATTTAGAGAGGAAGCCACATCAGCCCTACCCGGTTTTCATGCGGGTCCTTTATCCTAGTCAAATTGGAATTTGGAGATGTTGGTTTTTGTAAAGGGTGGAAAACTGGAGAACCCGACGCGGAGAAAAACCCTCGGAGTAAGGAGAGAACCAAACAACAAACTCAACCCACATATGGCCCGGGACGGAATCGAATTCGGGCCACATTGGTGAGAGGCGGTCGCTCCCACCACTGCTCCATCCCTGGCCCTGCTTCCCAAAAACTATACGAAAAAAAAATATATATATATATTCTGTAGTATCTTCTCTCTTTCGGTTGTTTATTTACCTTTAGTAACATTTATACACTGCAGTTGTGTAATTTAATTTTGACTCGGTTTATGTCTCTTTAATCTAAGGACGATAAATGTATTGTTACTCTCCTCACCAAATAACTTCTTTTTATGAAATTTGCTTAGAAGATAATAACAGTGCCTATGATTTATTTTGCTATATTTTTAATCATTTTTTAAAATAAATTTGTTTTCTTTCTTTACCCTCACGACTAGATCAACACATCGCTGGAATAACTCCGGAGAAAAGAAGTGTTTCCATAGTGCAGTCCTTGCATTATCTCGCTTTTTTTTTTTTTTTTTTTCAGATTTGTTACTAAAATCGAAGAAAATTCTGTCTGACTAAACTAGTTTATTTTACATGTACATGTTCCTTATTCTAAGTCAGAATTCCTCTGTTACGGACAAGGACTGAGAGAGGTGAAAAGTAAATGGTGTACCAAAATGACAGCAAATTTGACTTAATTTCGATTTCGAAAATTAATTTTAAAATTGCATTTAGTGAGAATCAATTTTATTTTCGCAGAAGTCCTTTGGGCGATTGTAAATAAAACCAAATTGAGGTAGATCTGTCCTTGTAAAGTCTTGTGTACTTTTGGGAAGCACACCTGCTAAATGAGCTTCATATCACTCCCCACTGTTTTCGGAAACGAGCGATGTAATAATCTGCGCCCTTTGTCGTGCATGTAACATGTTGAAGCTGGAGTCCTTTTAATTAACTCTTTGTTTTAATATCGTCGCAGAAAATGTCGGGCAAAGCTATTACTTCCATAAATACAATTTCTGTAATAAACAGTTAATAACTCATCAGTACCTCTCATCGCAGGAGATTGCACTACGGATAATACCTAGTAATTAACACAAAGTTGATTTACTGTCAGAATTGAACACTTACTCAAGCTATTTGTTTACTGAAAGGCTTTAACAGTAAACGCTGTTAACAGAGTTTTTCGCGCCGACTATCGCTACAGACTTAGTCTGTATAGCCAGTCCACTTTAGGCAAGCGTGGGTACTTAAAAAGGCGGCCCTCAACTTGTCTATATAACATGACCTCTTTTGTTGCTAAAATTCTCGTTATTGACTTCTTCTCGCGTGGAAATAGTACAGGCGAGGGCTAATAACTCCAACTTATTTAACTTTCCCTAATCTCGTATAGCGAATATTTTCTTTGATAAAGGCAGGAACAACATCTTGTCTTTTTTTGCTTCTTTATTCTTCTGATATCCTGGAATCCGAACGAAACTGAACGTCCTCAAGGCATGTGAAAATTTACTTGGTTACCGCAACTTGTTACTTTTGAAGCATCGATACCATGCCGGAGATTACTAGCCCTCGCGCTATTAGTGGAATAGGTCACGTGACTTAAGAAGGAGTTTAATAACTTCTTAATCACAGATACCATCATAACAGACAGAGAGGGAACACAGAAACTGTTAAAAAATTTCGATAGACAAACGTTTTTAAATGTGTTCCTCAACCTTCCCAGTTTACAAAATACATTTTGTGACGTTATAGAAAAGGCGATGTCGCGTGATACCAACAAACACTTTCGTTTGATGAACATAGTCAAATGTACATCATACTAGATCGTTCGAACGGTAGAGTTAGTTTTACTGATCACCCAACACTTTCCAAATTAATGGTTCCGAACAAGGAAGATTAAAATCGAGGATAGCAGTGATAACTGATACAGACTGCAAATTGTTTGCGCATTTCTTTCCAACTCGTCCTCAAGTAAAACGTTAAGGCAAAAGAGGCGCTACTTCTTTTCTTCAAGAGAAAAAAAGAAATTTATCTTACCTCCGACACCACTGAGCATCAGGCAACAAACCAGCAGAAACACGTTATTCCTTGCAGAGAACATTTCGGCTTGATGTTCAGTTCTAAGTGATCACTATTCCTTGGAGTGAATAATCTAACGTGGAACGTTTAAACCTGATATATTTATAGTGGTAGAAATACGATAGCAGGATATCAAACACCCGCCGTCGAACACTGCGTGTGCTCGTACAAGGAAATCATATTGCTTAGTGTTTCAGCGATAAAAAAAAACAAACTAAATACATGTACCGGACTTTTTCGAGGTCAAAGAGCGACTCTGCAATAACAAACATAGCTAAAACGACAAATTAATTGCGTACTAAGTAAACGTGAACAATCAACAATGCAGAAACCAGCCTTGCTTCGTTAGAAACAGCAATGTTTGAGATTTTACTTAATATGTTTTGATATCGAGTGGAAAAAAAGACCGCTAGACTTTTGAACGCATCTAGTTACAAGTAGGGTTACGATAATAACCTGTTGTTTTATGGGTGCACAACGGTCTTTAGAAAAATAAAAGCGCTTCTGCGTGCAAACCGCAGAAGAACATGATCGATGCTTCCTTGAAGATCTTTCAATAATTGGATAGAGAAACTATGCAAACCAAACACGTACAAAATCTTTCTAGACTGTTAAACGTATCTGTAACGATACGATAGTAACCCGTTCCTTATATGGGCGTGCGCAAGCGCCTGAGAGGAAATAGCACTTCAGCTTCAAAAGAACACGATCAATACTCCTTAGCAGATTCTTGATTAATTAGACAGAACAACTGTGCAAACAAATAACGTAGACCATCTTTTTTGCTTTACATAACAAGTTAGAAATAGCACTGTTTAATATTGTCATCAGTTTAATACAGAAATAAGACTCATAACTGTCGAACGTATTTATAAGAGTGCGATAGCAACCTGTTCCTTATGCGCGCGCGTATAAGGATCTATTGGAAAGTAAACGCGCTTCAGGGTCGCTTCTGCGCACAACCGAAAGAAGAAAATGATCAATACTTCATGAAAGATCTTTAGACAATTAGATAGAACATCTAGCAAGCCAAACACGAAGAAAATTTTTTTTCTTTTCTTTAAGTAACCTGTTAAAAATAGCACGGTTTGATATTTTCAATACCTACAGTTTCGTATAAATCTACTAGGTTCTATAATTATATCGCGAACGCCGTTTGCTTTGGCTACTTTACTCACCATCCATTCTGTTGTAACAAGAGAGGATGATCGAGATAGATAGATGATCTATATAGTGAGTAGCCCAGCAGTGTGCGCTTGTCAACAAAATGGCAGTTACTTCTTCGCTTTTTAGAAATGTCTGCGAAAAGGATTTAGATAATTCATCAGTTAACTAGTAGATTTATACTGAAACAATTAGATTACTCACTCTCGATTGGTACGATTGATAGTTGACCCGAGCTGCTCCTCATCAACTATCACGTGATGGAAATCTCGAGCTAACTGTTAAATAGAAAGACGACTGCTAGATCGTTGAACGTATCTATCTATAACGATACGATACCATAGCAACATGTTCCTTAAGTGCGCACGTAAGGTTCTATAAGGAAGAAAACAGCGCTTCAGCTCGGAAAGAACATGCTCAATTAGGGGTGACGAATGGTAAATGCGAGACTGCGAGACGACGAGATTAGCGTTTTTCTTTGCGAGCCCGAGACCTTTTGAATTCTTCAATTGCGAGATCGAGACTTTAAAGGGTTTTAAATGCAAACTCAAGACGTTCAGGTTCTAAGATGTTGTGATGTCATTTAACTTTATAAATAAAAAATAAACAAATCGGTATTTAACGACTTTCTTAGCCTTGAAAAAAATCGAGACTGCGAGACAGTTTTGTGAGAAAAATTGAGACTGCGAGACGCAGATAACCGCTAAAAAACGAGACTGCGAGACCCGCGAAATTCGGCGAAAATTTTGCGAGATCATGGGCTTTTAAAGAACCATTCGCCACCCCTTCAATTCTCCCTGGCGGATCGTTGAAAGTATCTGTCTATAACCATACGATACGATAGCAGCATGTTCCTTAAGTGCGCACGCAAGATTCTACAAGGAAGAAAACAGCGCGTCAGCTCGAAAAGAGCATGCTCAATTCTCTCTAGGGGATCGTTGAAAGTATCTGTCTATAACCATACGATACGATAGCAACATGTTCCTTGAGTGCGCACGCAAGATTCTACAAGGAAGAAAACAGCGCTTCAGCTCGAAAAGAACATGCTCGATTCTCTCTGGGGGAACATAGAAAGTATTTGTCTATAACCATACAATACGATAGCAACATGTTCCTTAAGTGCGCACGCAAGATTCTTCAAGGAAAAAAAACAGCGCTTCAGCTCGAAAAGAACATGCCCAATTTTCCCTGGCGGATCGTTGAACGTATCTATCGATAACCATACGATGCAATAGCAACATGTTCCTTAAGTGCGCACGCAAGATTCTACGAGGAAAAAAGCAGCGCTTCAGCTTGAAAAGAACATGTTCAATACTTTCTGGAGGATATTTCAGTAATTTATTGAACAACTACTCATACCAAACACGTAGAACTGTTTTGTCTTTCAATAGTACGTTAAGATATTTCTAACAGCTTTGTCTGTCCTCCTTCTTCAATGAATATTGTCTCTCAGGAGAAATGTTCAATTCCTTTAGTGGCGCTAATATACAGTTTTTATCATCTAACTCCATTCATAAGAAGTAAAAATGCGTAGCATGAATATAAATAACACAGTGTTAGCACCCCGTGAAACGACTCTAACAGATCACTCAGTTTTAGTTTTATCGCTTCTTAATATTCGGTTCTCGCTAAGGAAATACAATCCGTTTCAAATTTGTACAGCTATATAAACAATAGCCTCCATCTGGCGCCAAAATATGCTAGGAAACTTTTCCGCGGACATTGTCTGTTCCGGTTCCGAGAAGCGAACAGTTTTCCGAGAGTGTAGCTCAAGGAAAACTGTGAGCTGGGAGAAAAAGATAATGACGTCCAAGGACAAGTATCCGAGCATATTTTCAAAGTCAAGTGGAGGCTATTGTCTTTATTTTCCTTCAAATATTTTCACAACGCGCGCGGTTTTGAAAATTGGTGAATATCAGTGGGAGATTCCTCAGTTTTAGTTGGAGAGTATTCGATAACGAGACGGATTTAGACAAATCGCGCGCGAGTGAAAACACGTGAAGGATTATAAGTAATAGCAATTTGACCGAGTGGAGTACAATCCAGGGAGTAATCGCGCGAGTAATGTCAAAATCGGACGAGGGCGAAGAGCGAGGCCGATTTGAAATTATGAGCACGATTACTCCCTGAATTGGACAACACGAGGTTCAAATTTGATACCTGTAATTGGACACCCACGTGATCGCGCGCCGATTACATGACAAATAGGCGCGCGAAGAACCAATCACGATCGAGAATTTTGTTATAGATGTCATTAATAATATTATACAGCTACATACGTGTAGCAGAATATTAAATACTAGGTGTCGAGTTATAAGTGTGCGCAATTGAGGAAATAAAGTGCTTCATCGCTTGGATGCTAAAATAATGCAAACTGTTTAAGGTAATTCCTTATAAATAATACTTGTCGGAATATCTTTTGAAAGTTTCTCTGAATTTTCCCTACCAAGCAATGTTTGAAAAACACACCGTGCTGTCAAAAGGGGTATGATGGGCCAGTCTTATCTCATTTATGCCTGTACTGGTACTAATCACGCGCGTTATTTCATCCGAGTTCAGTTACACTTTGCTTGCTGGCTTTCTGGCTCGAAGGTCAATGCGAAGGGACAATTTTGGAAGTTCCTGGCTAGTTTCTACCCTTGACTGCCAGAAATTTTAACAAACTCACAGTTAGACTCGAAGAAAAAAAATGCAACTGCACACGTCATGTTATATAGGCAGGACCATTTGCATATACAAAGAATAGCCTCTGTTTGGCGCAAAGATGTGCTCGAATATTTGTCCGAAGACATAAGAGACTTTAGATCCACGTTTCCCGCGAGCGGTGAACCGCTAGGGGTCACGTGACCGGATCCAGAAGTCAGGATTGAGCTTTTTGACTCGCGTTTTGAACGGCAAGAGGTAGGTTTTTACGTAAGTCGTTTACCTAAAGCTTTATTGCCTTGAATTTCATTTTATGCCACGTACAAATGCTGAAATCGAATAGAACCTATTCATAAATGGCTCCCAATTAAAAATTATTTTGTAAGTATTAAAATTAGCCCAACTAACCTCGTTTTTGAGTTGATAATTCAAAAGAATTTTTACTTTTAAACGAGGCTAGTTGGACTAATTTAAATACATACAAAAGAATTTTAAATTGGCAGCCATTTATGATTAGGGTCTATAAAGTAACTCGTTTTCTACTACCAATATATTTTGCCAGTCTCTTGGCCCTTCGTTATATCGAGGTTCCACTGTACCTAGCGTTTTGTTTCGTTTTCTCAGAAGCGAAAAGGTATTGTTTTCAGTTCAGGGGTGAACTATTTACATAGTGGTTTGTAATATCCAATCAGAGTAAAGTTCGTAATTGGTAATGTAAATACGGCGGCAAAATTTCAGCCAAAAACAAAATGTGTCATTTGCAACATTTCAGTGAAACTCTCGTTTCTCGGTATTATCTTAGACAAGAAAACTGCGAACTGGACTTGATAGTGATAGTGAAAAAGAAATATATTTATTTTTTTTAACCAATGGGTTATTTTAAACCGATGGAAGCAGTTAGTTTTGTTTAGTTCAACAAAGAAACGGTACTGTTTTTCGTTTCAGAGTGATTTATTGACATACTGAGTATGAATGTTATCAGGGTAAACGCTTGTAATTCACAAGGTAAACATGTTCAGCAAAAATAACTTCTTGAAACTAAATTTTATTTCGTGACACGGAAAGAAAAGGAAATTAAAGTGTCATGCAGGTAGAAATGATTGGCGACTTAAATGTTCCTAAGTCTTACTGAAACGATGTATTCTAGAAAAACGAAGATATCTGTTTCCGTGCTTGATTTAAACGTGATAAAGATCACAACTACGGCGACATTATTTTGGTCAATCAGAACACTTGTCAGGAATAACAATCCCGCCCCTATTCTGTGGCTGTTTACGGGAAAAGAACACGCACTTGGTGCGTTTGGACGATACTACAGGTACGATATATTGTGGAAAGTAACTAATTCATCATATTGTAATTTAATTAACGTGGGCATATTGCAAAATAGGCACAATATGGCTTTTTATGAGGTTTTTCTTCATATTGTAGGTGTCGACATTTTCCAGATTAAGTTGTATTTCTCGAAGTTTCCGCCACAATTCCAGTACCTTTACTTCTTCAGTAGAGCGCGCTTTTAAAAATAAGAAAATCTGTATTTCGACATACCGCGGCATTTCAAGAGCTGGTTTCCATGAAAACACCGATATTTTAGCTTCATAATATTCAAGCGAAAGTGGAGGTATAATTGCACAACTGTCGTCACACATGAGGCGTCCTTTTTGAAAAGAAAAATATACTGCGTCACTGACAACGAAACGTAGAGTGCCGCATCCATGCGAATCAAGGACTACCCGGCACAGAAATGGAAAAATTATGCGTCAAATGCTTTGGCCTATTAGCTTTATTTAGCCTCACACTTAATACTTTGAATTTCTGAAAAATTTGGCGGGGCTGTGCGGCCCGCTTCCCAAAGCACTTACCCCATTTAAGACCAAAGTCTGCGATTTTTCTAACCTATTCATGGCCTGACCCCTAAATTAATACCCTGTTTCAGACCTGCCGTAGTTCTGTAGTTCAGAATCATGTTAAAGGTATTGTGAATGGCTTTATTTGCTGGTCTTATCGATATTGATGAAACAAGTAGCTTCCTCTTAGAAACATACCTAATTCAAGACTAGAGTGCAAAAACCATACCTAGTTTGAGACCAAATGACCAAAATCGATACTCTACTTCTGACTAAAGTGTCTTAAAAACATGTCCCCGTTGTGTCTGACGCTGGACATACCTATATAGCCGATATAAGGGAGCAACATCCGCCCCCCCCCCCCCCTCTCCCCTAGGGCAGAGTCAAAGTGAAGTATCACAAGTAAATACATTTCGAAGCGCGTTGACTGTAATAACTGATACATGTGTAGACAACTTAAATCAATTAGCCCTTTCTCTTTTACAATAGTTGGCTCAAATGTCACTTGCCTACGGAGTCGATAAAACCAGGAACATGGAATATTCCGTAACATCCCGCAACATCGAAAAAGTATAATAATTATATGAAAAATATGTAAAATTAAATTTTCACAAATTAAATTCAACAAAAATAAACTGGTATCAGCTCGGAAAATGGTGGTAAAGATTACCCTTACTGATCAGTTGTTGGTAAAGATTACCCTTAAGATCGGTTGGTGGTAGAGATTACCCCTATTGATCGGTGAGTGGTAAAGATTATCGTTATTTATCGGTTGGTGGTGAAGATTACCCTTACTGTTTGGTTGGTAATAAAGATTACCCTTAAGATCGGTTGGTGGTAAAGAGTACGCTTATTGATCGGTCGGAGGTAAAGATTACCCTTACTGATCAGTTGGTGGTAAAGGATAGCCTTATTGATCGGCTGATGGTAAAGATTTTTTTTTAAAATTTATTTCCACACTACCAGACCCCCCCCCCCCACCCCCGGCCGAAAAGAAAAACCTACAATGCAAAATACTTACAATACAATGCTTACATTCCCTACACATGTAATAGTTACACGAAACATCCTTCATACAATTGTGTTACATTCCTTACTTTACAGTGCTTACACCGCAGTTACAGTACAATATTTATCTACTGCTTACTTGGTTATGCTTACACCACTTACATTCCGGTACTTTTTCCCCTCCCCCTATTGTATATGATATTATTTAGGCAGGAGTAATCCCTTTTATAGTTTTTACAATAACGCCTTCGCTTTGCCTAAAAAAAAAACGTTCATAATTTCACGTTGCTTATATTTCTACCAAAAGATAATACTATTTATTACCATTGTTTTTTTTTTTTTCCTACTAAGTACCACACGTTACTACATAATACTAGTGCACACTTCCCTATATTTCTTAACTACTTAATGAGTTTGTTTTTAGTTGATTTGAAATGTTATGTCTATAATTGGGGAAGCATCCTCATTATAAAAAGCGCGTACAAGATAAGAAACAACAGAGAAAAGGGAAAAGAAAAAAAGGACAAAAACTACAAAGGAGGCCGCTAGTCCTGGTGTAAGGTTTTGGAAAAATAAAGATTAAATTCAGAAAGAAAATTGACTAGCAAAAGGGGAGCTGCTAAAAAGGGTGTATTGAAGTCACAGTTCATTTGAATAGATTCCATTTCAATTTGTCCCTCTTAACAGTATTTGTCTTCCAAGCATAACATTTTTCGATTTCTAGGCACTTAAGGAAAGTATGTGAAAATACTTGTAAATTCGGGAGAATTTTCTTTATTTTCCATGAATAAATGTGATATCTCCCAATTAGAAGTGCATGGTGTAGAAGTATATCCTCTGTACTATCAACTAGTCCCAGGCAGGTTGGTAGGGTCAAAGAAAAGTTCTGTGGCTTTATCTGATGCTGTATCAACCAATGTTGGATGTTTTGCCAGAAGGTTTGAACGACTTCACAGTCCCAGAAGAGATGGATCAGGCTTTCTGTGTTTTGTTGACAGAAAGTATACGTCTGTTAAAGAGATGCCTATTTTATAGAGATAATCATTCCTTGCAATTTTTCTGTGAAGAAGCTTAACTTGGACGGTCTGAAGTTTAGTTTTTTTCGTGTAATAGAAAGACAGAATATGACTTATCTTATATTATCAAGTTTTCGTAATATTCGCAGTCAGCTATCCATTTACTGAAGAGATTACCCTTATTGATCGTTTGCTGTTAAAGATTACCTTTATTGATCGGTTGGTGCTAAAGAGTACCCTTATTGATCGGTTTCTGGTAAAGATTACCCTTATAGATCGGTTGCTGATAAAAATTACCCTTATTGATCAGTTGCTGAGAAAGATTACCCTTATAGATCGCTTGCTGGTAAAGATTACCCTTCCACATCGGTTGCTGGTAAAAATTACCCTTATTGATAGGTCGGTGGTAAAGATTACCCTTATTAATCATTCGGCGGTAAAGATTATCTTTATTGATGTCTTGGTGGTAGAGATTACCCTAATTGATCTCTTGGTGGTAAAGATTATCCTTATTCATCGGTCGGTGGTAAAGATTACCCTTATTGATCTGTTAGTGGTAAGGATTACCCTTACTGATCAGCTGGTGATAAAGATGACCCTTATTGATCTGTTACTGGAAAAGGTTACCCTTATCGATCGGTAGGTGGTAAATATTACCCTTATAGATAGGTTGGTGGTAAATATTACCCTTATTGATCGGTCGGTGGTAAAGATTACCCTTCTTCATCAGTCAATGGTAAAGATTACCCTTATTGATCTGTTGGTTGTAAAGATGACCTTTATTGATCTGTTGGTAGTAAAAATTACCCTTATTGGTCTCTTGCTGGTAAAGATTACTCTTATTGATCGGTTGGTGGTAAATATTACCCTTATTGGTAGGTTGGTCATAAAGATTACCCTTATTGATCGGCTGGTGGTTATGATTACCCTTTACGATCAGTCGGTGGTAAAGGTTACCCTTATTGATCAGTTGGTGGTAAAGAGCACTCTTATTGATCGGTTGGTGGTAAAGATTACCCTTATTGATCGGTTGATGGTAAAGATTACCCTTATTGATTGGTTGGTGGTTAAGAGTACCTTTATTTACGTTTTGGTGGTGAAGATTACCATTATTTATTTGCTGATTTTGAAGATTACACTTATGGATCTGTTGTTGGTAAAGGCTACCATTTGTTGGTAGTTAAGATTATGATTATTGATTGTTTGGGAATAAAGATTACCATTATTGAGAGTTTGGCGGTAAGATTACCCATTTTGATACTTTGGCGGAGATAGGTTACCCGCATTTATTTTTAGGCATCAAAAATTACTCTTAATGTTTTGCTGGTGACAAAGTTTTCTGTGGCAGCAATTCTAAATATTTTTTGTTTTGTTCCTTTGGTGGAAACACCTGTAGATTACCCATTATTTATGTTTTGGTGTCAAAAATTTCTCTTACTGATTTGTGGGCAGTTAGGGTGGTTATCACCCGTATTAATTTGTTGGTTTTTTATGCCCTTACATGTACCTCCAAGCTGGGACAAAGAAGATGAGCGAGTGAGGGTCATTTGTTATTGGCAAGACCTTTTTTTAGTGTAGCTCATTTCCGTATTAGCCACCACACCCAGTTCCCATACCAAAACGAACACAACAGCAGATAAATATCCAAAATAATAACTGTGCTGATGCACATGTTACTTCAGAATTATTCTCATTTTGTTTAACTACTGTGACACAAACTTTTTATAATGAATGCGTTTGTCTTTTTTCCTTTACCAGCGTTTAGTTCTTAGTTATGTTCTGTCAGAGAAACTCACTGATGCCTGCAAAGTGCAACTTAGCCGTTTATCACTTTGTTGTCAAGACAAAACGGTCTCTATTTGTTAGTTTGACTCGGGGTTTCTGAGATCAAGCACATCGGTATGTAGAAGATTCACCATCATCTGGCTGTCCTCTGCCCACCCTGCCTCTCCTTCCTTTCTTCGCTGCAGCGCGAATGGCGTAAGGTGTCTTGTAACTTTCCTTGTTGTAAGTCCGTGTAAAAGCTGCTTTAACCTACAAAAAATATTTCAGGAGAAACATTTTTTAAAAGGGAATCAGACATCTTTGTGGGGTGCAGTGTAGTTTAGTTGGATATAAAAGAGTTTATTTTGTTGTTGTTCTTTGCTTGTTGTTGTCGTTTGAGATGCTTTGTTGTTGTTGTTTTTGTTGTTGCTGTTGTTGTTTTATTGTTATTGTTAATGTACTTGTTAGGTTCGTTTATAGATTGTGCCGAACATAATGTTAAAATTTAAAACTGACGATGAAAAAAAAAAAATCTCTTGAGAATTTTCTTCAGTTGTCTTGTTTGTTGCTGTTGCCCTTGTGGTTGTTCTTCTTGTCACTATTGTTGCTGTTGTTCTTATTGTTTTGGTTGTTGAGGTTGCTGTTCCTGTTTCTGCTTCTGTTGTTGCTTTCGCTTTTGTTGCAGTTGTAGTTGCTGTCTGTTTCCAATTTCTAGAGATTAATCGATTGAGCTTACGCACGCAAAACGCGATTATTGGGGTTCTTCATCGAAATTTCTGACGACGACCACTCCTGTGATATTTATGGGGGCTTTCCCGGGGGCAAGAAATTACTAACTACTTAATAACCGAGAGTGAGGTCGTTACGGGAAAATCTCAAACTGAGGCCTTGCCGTATTGACCGAGCGATAGTGAGGTCAATACGGTAGGCCGAGGTTTGAGATTTTCCCGTAACGACCGAACAGTCGAGGTTATTAAGTTGTTTATTATATGGCTTATGAATTAAAGAAAAGAAAAATATTATTTGAGTGGAAGTCGTCAATTTACATCCGGCGATGCGCGCGTTTACCGTTTCGTTCATCGTCTCAAACCCAGGGCAAAACTATGCAGTTAGTGAACTTCACCACTGTATTACGTCTTCCGTTACAAGTACGCATTTTTTTACGGGAAAAATGATTGTCCCAGCCTCAAAAAGGTATTTTAGTATCGTGGTGCCACAACTTGATGGGGGAGTTTTTCCGACTTTAGTGGCGAAACGTCAACGCATAAGAAAAGACAGAAAGTGCTTCAAAATAGTCGAAACAAAAGGTCTTTCGGTGAAAGAAAATACTAATGCTACAGAATGCACTGCTCAGAATAACTCGATCTTCATATTCGCTTTCGACAACATATCTTCGCCTTCTTCATTCTGGGATTTACAGATGAACTTTTCAAGCCTTCTGAATGTCTAAAACTTCCTGCAGTTATCAGAAACACTGCTACCGACAGAAACCGCCCGATTGCGTACATCTGATGATCCTGGAAGCTGATTTACACTTGCTTGTGTTAAAGCGAGGGAATCTATTTGATGAGAACTGTGACGACGGAGTTCAATACTTCGGTAATTGTTGTGACTAAGATGATAACTTATAAGTTTCTTCGTGGTGTTCTGCTCAGGATGCATAGCAGATCTGCCGATGGTGTTTTTCCCTGAGCGATTTCGGCAAACTTTGATTGTTTTTCACTAGTGCCCGGCAAGGTTACCGGCTGATAAGTCAAAAACGACTTCTATATAAATTTTATAAAGGAAAAATCTCTAAACTTTTAGCTAATCGGAATTAAATTTACTTTCTTTCACCGTTTTTAATAGGCTTTCATCGTTTCAATGCGCTTGAATTTTCAGAACCGGGCTCTTCCTAATTTGCATAATCCGTAATCGACCCGTGGGCATTACGGCTACATAATGACCGCTCAGATCTCGCTCTTAGCCAATCAGAGCGCCCGTTATATCGGCCACAAGCCAAAGCCATATAATAATTGATTATAATAAATGTACATAAATATGGCCATGTCGTACCGAGAGTGCTATCTACCTCGTGTACTCTTAATAGAGTCCATACCATGCCTATACAAGCCTTTGAAGTCGCTGCAAATGAGTCGAACGAGCCAAACAAAGCTAAATTAGAGCTTAAATTGATCATTTGATTCGCCGCGGCGGCACTAATTTAGAGAGGCTTAACCTCTGCGATTTCACCTAAATGACTTCACTATGTCTTTACTGTGGGTTAAATTAGCCAATCATGCTAACAAGAGCATGGTAAGCAGTGGAATCGGTTATTTACCTCTATATTTCAGCCAAAACGTAGCCGTTACGTGACGTTTCATTTCAATATTTGACCGGATTCGCAAAAACATAGCCAAACTTGTCACTGATAACCTTGATACAATTCTGTCCTAGAGCTAGCTTTCCACGAGGCTTATCGTAGCTCAAATAACAGCAAATAACTCTCCTGTATGCCTTTTGAGGCCAGGAAGACTAAATTCACCGTCTTTTCGTTGAATCATTAATTGTACAATTTAATTAAGAGTGCTTTCAACATGAAATTGGAGTCTAGATCAACATGAACGTACAGATATCAAAACCGCGGCGGAGAGCTAATCTATCGCTTTCTAAGGGCCTGCATCGTCCTAAATGGACTGAACAAGAGCTTCCTACATCGAGAATCGATCGAACTGCAAACAAACTAGGCCATAGTTAGCAGTAAGCGAACACTCAACATGTCGCTACGTCGATTATCGCGCGGAAGCCACGCAAATAAATTTCTTCCGCGCTAGCGAATCACAGACAATTCTGATTGTTAGCTAAGCCGAGAACGCCTAAAATTGATAAAACAAGGAAATTCTACTCACGATCAGCGTTTGAACTCATGTTCTTCTATCTCCTCGTGGCCATGTTTTGCTCGCAAATAGCAATGTCTCGGATGTACTTCAATTTTGTCGAGCGCGGAATGGCACATCCAGATTTCAACAGACTTTTTTTTTTTCTGTAGCTACATCAAAGCTCAGAGCAAATGACGCCAACAGCAGCTAGAAATGTCTAGTCCATTGAACGTCTAAGCCCTAAATCGATGGGGCTGAAGATTTTTGCTGTCTAAAGCAAGCACAACATTATCGCCACAGGGCAAACGGCCTACTGTTACGGGACTAAATGTGACCCGTACAGTTTACACATCTCCTCAGGCCCGCCTCACATACGATAATGGACGACGCTTACTAGCAAATCGTTAGACTTGGGCCTTCATTGGACTTAGTGATGTCCTCGGGCAGACTTCCTTTAGACAGCAAATACAGAACGCTAATCGGTCGCTCCTTGTCAGAGTCACCGCGCGAACTGAATTCAGACGAGTGTAGCCTGGGCTAAACTTCACGCAAATTGAAAAGGGGTTTGGGGGGGGGGGGGGGGTGGTCGATAAATAATGAAAAAAATACCTAAATAAATGAAACATGCGGCAAGAAGTTTCTACAATTCATGCTAAGTAAGATTTGCAAGCTGCTGTCATAACGAAAGCAGAAAAAAAAAAATGAGAAAAAGAAATAAATCAAAAAACACTTGATTCAGTCTTTAACACCGTTTTCATAAATCCAGACATACATTTCAAGGGAACAAGACTGCATGACCCAGAAAGGTCGAAAAACGAGCGTGTCTAATTTCTGTCGATCTTTCCAAACCATTTAGAGTCAAACTAGGTAATTCCCTGAGCAGTTTAGGACATTCTGTGCCAATATATGTCTGAATTTATGAAAACCGTGTTAAAGACTGCACCAAAATAGCGGGCATGTTTTTGGAAAATCGGTTAGATCTATTTTGCTACGTTGTTCTGACATAGGACAATCGGAATGGAAGCATGTTTGACCTTGTAGCTTGTTTTTTAACCGCTCAGACAGATCAGCTTAATTTGACACGGGCAAAATGATGCTTCATCTAATAGGACAAAACAGGCATAGATTTATAGAGAGCCGCAATTTATAGTCACAGTAGCCTCTGGTGGTCTTGAGTAAAGTGATTATTTTCTTACAGCGAGTATCCAGGTTGTGCTTCTTCTTCCTCTTCTTCTTCTTCTTCTTCTTCTTCTTCGTCTTCTTCTTCTTCTTCTTCTTTTTTTTTTTTTTTTTTAATGACTGAATTGTTGCATGAGCAACTACTGAAAATAAAACTGTGATAATCGTATTAATTCTTAATATTGGCAATCGGCTTTGAAGGGGTCTTTTCGGCGAAACGTCGCAGGAGTGACAAACGGACACGGTTTGAAGTGAAAAGGGCCACGCGTACTCAAGGATTTGATTGATTGTTTTGTGAGTCAGTCGCACTTTTTAGCAATCAAATAAAGTCAATTGTTACTGATTATCATTCAGTGTGTGCCATTTTGACTCACTTAATAGTAGTACTTTAAATCCGCGAGGTCGAAATCAAACTTTTCGCTAAAGGATGACAATCCTCTGTTTGCGACAACGACTGAGATTAAAGTTATTTCTACACTGGTGTTCGTTAACTGCCAGCCATGTGTGACACTCAAAACAAGGGATTAGCAAAGCAAAGCACGAAACGCGAGGCTAAAGCAGAAAATCGAAGGTGTATTTAATTTTCGGTCTTGCGGGTTCATTTGTTGCAGTAAGGAGTTCGAGTAAACAAGACACGTACCAAGAAATAATAAACACACCAACCGCTTTCTTTATTACTTTACGGCTAAGTAACTACTTTTTTTACAGCGGTTATTCCCAAGTTAGTTGTATTAACACGGTATTAAGATATTAAGCAAGCCACCGAATGGCAACTTCAACGGCAACAGCAACGAGCAAAAGCCCTGAAAGTTGGTTACATTCTTAGTTGTTCTCTTCAAAATTTATTGGTGGTGCTGCTGATGCGAACCTGGTGAAATCATGCGTGCACCACATCTGTAAGGGGTTTACTGACTTAACATATTCAGCTGAAAGCAGTTCTTAGTCAGCTAAGCAGACTAAACAGATCTCGGGAAATTGGGAAGATTGGTTCGCAGAACGACACTTACAAGTGATCGATGTCGTCTTTGTCGTTGCCATGGTAACCTTGAAACCCTTTTACTCCGGATTTGTTTCATTGACTTGTACAACGCGAAGTCAATTCCTTGAAACAACGGCTTTTACTTTCATAATCGGTGATAAACAAAAAATTGTTGCATATGTGATGTAGGCTACTGTAGCTTTAAACTTTTGAAAAGGGAAACGTAAGATATATTGATTTCACTATGGCCATTTAGCGGAAAGCTACTAATGACATACCTAATTGCTAAGTGTAAGTAGAAGCTTGGTAAAAACTGAATGGTATACGTAAATCAACAAATATAATTAATGCACATGGAAATCAAGCCGTCTGACGGTTTTAAGCTTAAGTGCTTCTTAAGATAATTTATCTGAAGCTATCGTAGCGATATTATTAGTTAGTTATAACAAGTATTTCTTATTTTATTATTTATTATTTCCGGTAGGAATTAAAAAAAAAAAAAGAAAGAAAGAAACACTGTCTAGCCAATATTATTTGGAAGTTCCTATTCTTACAAGACAAAACTGACGGGATCAGACAGTAGTTGATTATCCCGAACTTAAAAATGATAATAAAACAACAACGAGGACGACAAAAAGAAACAAAACAGACGGAAAAAACAAACAACGATACAAACAAGAGCTAAGAATTACGGTAAATCCCCGAAATATTGACATTAGCAATCTGTAATTTTAGGATATTCTCACGGCACGGTTTTGTTTTCCGGGGGCAATTTTCAATTTAAAGTTTCGCCTACTTCGCTTATTTCCCTATCATGTTCTTTTAAAAATGGATAAATCTCATTATTTTCCAAAAACAAAAAAAAGGAGTTAAAACATGAAAAACCTGTTAGAAAGTAGAAACTGTAGGAAATCCACTACTCCACCATCTCATTGGATAGTCTTTTACTGTTATCAAGCCATCTACAGAGTCAACGACTGAGGAATCGCCAATAATTGTGATATAAAACAAAAGTAAAGTCATCAATATATTAACGCAAATTATGTGTCTCTATCCTGTAAATCATAGAGTTGAAAATGTTTAATCAGCGATTCAAGTTGAGCCATCTCAGGTTAAGTGTGACGAAATTATAATTTCATCACTCATAACGAAATCTAATTTTCTAATTTTTGAAAATTCCCATGAAAAAAAAGAAAGGAATATGAAAAGAAAGTTTCCGCTTCGTTCCAAGTCACCTAGATGCTACAGACCACTCCTGCATCGTCCTTATGGTTGCAGTGGTTATTTCCCCATCCATCATGAGGACAGTTAAGTAGCGACGACTCTCCTCCCCCACAGTGGACATGATTCATCCAGATACGGCCAGAAGAAGTATGACCAAATACTGCGTCGTAAGTAGGGTAGCTTGCACCGGTAAAGCCCAACTGACGACAAACCACGTCCGCCTCTTTCATATCCCAGCCGTTGTCACACACCGTTCCCCACTGTCCGTAGACGTACACTTCAACACGACCAAAGTGGAGACCTCCGTCCGCCAGACGAACGCCAGAAGATCCATAAGAGCACTCCACACTGGCATCTTGGCTGTGAGTGCAGTCTTCGCTGCCCCATCCACGGTGCCTGCATTCATGCATATGGGCCTCACTCCCTGAGCATCCAACGTCATCCATCCAAATTGGATCAGCTCCTTGACCATGGTGGGCACCGCTGTATGCATGTCGAGCGCCGCGAGCGAAGCCAAGTTGCCTGCAGAAGACGTTAGCATCATTTATATCCCATGCGTCATCGCAGATTGTGCCCCACTTACCATCGTAAAAGATTTCAACTCTTCCCTCAGGTGACGGTATTGGTGAACTGTTGTTTAAACGGATAGATCCTCCTGTAATGACTAATCATAAAAGACAAAAATAGACCGGATTTCCATTGAGTGTCGTTAAACCAAAACCACAGTACTCACTCTAGCCAGTCAGATATTATACCGAAATTTAGGTCAACCAATCAGAAATGGGAGCAAATGAACCCAGATGACTCAAGGCACCGTAAAATACGAGCGAGTTCACTATTGGCTTTTGTTTAACCTCTGCCTGGGCTGACAAAAAAAGCGCGAATTAATTTTCAATCACTTGTAGAGGCCGGCAACCTAACTCTTTTTGAGAAAGCCCTAAAATTGTTTTTACATAATTATTTTATAATCCATTTTTTTAGATTTTTAGCAGTTAATTGTATTTGTAAATTATTTGCAATGGAGTCTTAGTATTAACTTTTAATATATATTTTATTTTAGGGAGTATTTTACATAGGGTCCGCCTCCTTAAACTCCCTTTGAGGGTGTCTTTTATATTTTATTCTTTTAACCCCTGAATAAAGTCTTGAATATGTTTATGTATGTATGTTAGCGTGGAGATGTAGGGCGAAAGGCAAATTTTAACAACCTTATGAAAACCGGTCTAAGTAAATGATGTACACAAACAGTATCAAACAGAGTACAGCAATGCTCAAGTGATGAAAATAAACACACACGTAAGCTCAAATCTTAATTTTGTCTCGCGTACCAAATCGACAACAGCCTTTATTCTCTAAGACAATACGAAAGAGTTCTCAAATAAAATGTCCCAACGTTCAAACAGGAGTGTTTTTTCTTTTTTCTTTTTTTTTTTTTTTTTTTCTTTTTATGCGCGTACCCAATTATCGGTCATAATTATTGAAAAAATAGGCGCAGCACACTAGTCATCATAAAAAGTGCTTAGTTGTTTTAGACATATATATTTTTCCATTAAATTGCAACGCATCCTACCTCGGTATTTTGCACGAAAGCCCTTGTATTGTTTATTTTGGGCGGCATCGGTTGTAAACCTCACGTAAAGGTTCTTTGATGAGCTGATGACAGGAAGAGGTCGCTTGGATCCACTAAATTTTCCAATCTCCGGAGAGGAAAGTGATGTGCCATCATATACAGTTAGGTAATCGTCATATAACTCGGTGTCAAAACGATCGAATGTAAGTTCCACCCATGCATTTGAAGTTATTTTCCACTGACAATCCATACTGTTTTCGTACCACTGTCCACGCTTATTTGACTGTATAATGCCATCTATTGTAGTTAACTCAACCGTCTTATTTGGACAGGTGCTGGTAGAGTTCACCACGGGTGCTGTTAAATTAATGACAAATAAGAACAATTTACTTCAAACAGTTACTATTATCAAAATCCGTTGTTTATAGTTTCACAAACACATACAATCGCTTGTACGGCATGCACAAAGATTAAAAGTAAAACACAATCTATGATATTCATATAAAAAAAAAGGCTTAGAACAGTTCAGATAGCATTTTTGCATTGTCTAGACCTATAAACTCGTCATTTAACTTCAAGGTTAAACACATTTTCTCTTAAATCGTCCACATGGTGAGAAAATTACAAGAGTTCCCGGCTTGGTCTAATCAGCGAGTTTCCAATTACACAACGATTAGAATTGGCCAAAACATTTTCCTTTTTTTGTTTGGACATACATTTACTTTAATCTACAATTTTATAATCCCCCTCAATTTGCTTGTTTGTTTGTTGATGATGATGATGATAACGATGATTTCACCAATGTAATACAACTGCTTTGGGCACTCACCGCCACAATATTGTTTGCCGTCGCCTCCGTAGCTTGCGTTACATCTGCAATCGTAGTAGCCAGGAATATTCACACACTGGGCTAATTTGTGGCACGAATAAAGACCCAACTTACACTCGTCTATATCTGTTTCGATAGAGAAATTTTAAAAAAAAGTTCTTCATTGTGCTAAAATAATACGTTTGCTACAAATTATAATGAAAATGAATGATTCTATTTATTAGGAATTCCAACGACTTCCATATATATGATGTCAATTCATAACTGAAATAAATAAAATAAATAGGATTTTGCAATGGCACATCCCACGGAGAAGCTCTTCGTCAAATGTTTTCAGATCGAATTGGATTTTAGAAGCGTGGTTTTCCCGCTAAGAGAAGACAATGTAAAAAAAAAAAACAACAAGTGTCAGTTTCATCATGGTTTTGCAGCATTTCTGTTTCTAAGAAAACTGTTATATTGTTCATAATTATTTCAGCCACCAGTCAAATCCTAGTTGGGATAAGAAGATCAGTTGTGATAGTGGTTGCTAGTTAATTTGTTAAATTTGGCTTGACGCTATTTATCACACAATTTCCCAGCTTGTTAAGTGATTTCTACACTACTTAACTGTCCAAAACAAGTATTTTCTTATGTTAAAGGAAAGCTGTACGAACCCGAACAATTGCCAGCTGCATTCTGCAGATATCCACTATCACACAGACAAGTGTAAGAACCATCATTGTTCACACAAGATGAACCTTGTGGACAGTTGTAGCCGAAGAGTTTGCATTCATCGTAATCTGTAATGAAAAGAAAAATACTAATACGTATTTCCTTTTATATGGTGGAGATGAAAAAGGGGTTATTTTTAGTGTTAAAAATCATCACTATTGTAAACAAACGCGCAATGTTGAAACAGGCATTTATGATGAGAAGTTGTTCAGTCTGGGCTTTCGTGCGATAATCCGGTTAAATGGGTACACAGCAGTAATCATTGCTTCCAACCTATTATCTCATCTGATGGACTCGATTAAAAACGTTAACTCACTAATCAATCCTCGATTTTGAAGCAAACCGTTTCCTCCTTAAGGACGCTTCAAGATGCCGATGGCTCATCATACGTTGCTGCAGCATCACCACACACCTTCTGAGAAAACAATGAAGACAATTGCAAGAAAACAAGAAAGGTATTTTTAAACTTACCTTTCTTACAAGTAAATCTGTGGCAGTCCGTGCAATTGACATCATTCCATTCATAGTCATGACCTTTAAGAAAACCCAGAGTATGCACGCAATCCTGATTGGCAAAGTTGTTTGGTTGATATTTTGCCCAGTGATGGAAGTCAGTATTTGTTCCGTCGGTCCACACAAACTTTCCTTCTGTGTTGATATCAGACAGGCCCAACCAAGACTTTTCTCCGCCGTGTAAACTTTGAACAAACACATTTTCTTCTTGACTGTGGATACTAGGAAGATTAGCTCCTTGAATAGCGCATGTTCCCTGACTGAGGCTCCATGAACTGCAGGGAGCAACTTTTCTGTAGCAGTATCCTCTAAAGTAAAACCAGTCTTTTTCGCAAATGTCTGTTATAGAACAAAATGCATGATAAATTTAGCTCATACATTGATATATTCATCATTTATCAATGAACTCCACCAATACCACATGCTCATGTTCGTTTGTTTCGCTGTACATTTATTCAGTCCAGCATTGAGTTATTGAGTCGCTATATATTTCGAATTTTGAAAATCCGGATTTGCTTGCTTTTTTTCAATTGTTGTTTTCAAAACAACAATCTATGTAAAACTAACATTTTTGCATACCACCTCAAATACGTCAATTTAAGCACCTGCAGGTGCAAATTATTCTCACAGAACTTTAAACTGCAGGAAATAGATGGGCGCTTACCTGATACCACTGCATATGACACTGTGATGGGATCGAAGCGTTTAACAAAGAGTTCTTTGGCACAAATGCGAAATCCAGATTTGGTGATAAACTTGAAGAAAGAGGAAACAAACAAGAAGAATTCTGATACACGAGCTGTTATAAATGATTGCCCGTTAGTTATGTAATGCCCTTATCTAAGCAAACTGACAAAATGGAGGGGCATGTTTCATCCAAGCCGCTGTCTGCCGGTGGTGTTTTTATTAGTTATTTAAGTCAGATTATTGCCCAGACACAGGACCTTGGAGAAATATTAAACTTGTTATTGTACTTATCAATAATCTTGGAAATGTCCAATTTATTTTTTTTTTCCCTTAGGCATATTCAGTTCTTTTTTGTACCTCAATCCAGCTTACGATTCCGTTACACTCTGCGGCTGAGTTTCCACCACTGGTAGAATGTTTGGCTGTCACCAGCACTGTCGGGGGCTTGGGGTATGTCCAAGCAAACTTTAAATCCTGTTTATCATTTCAAAAAGAGCAAAGAAAGTTAATTAATCCTTAATGAAAGCCACTCGCGCCTACCTCCCCAACTCCAAGTTTAACCAATATATAATGCTTACCTTGCAAAAGGCGTAGTTGTACCTCTCTAAAGGTGGAACGTCGTTTGGAAAGTCGACCTCTTGGTGTTCTTTAAACAATGGCCGATGAAGGTTTTCGAAGGCCAACCAGTTCTGCAACAATGCAAGTACAAATTAATGGAAAAGCGTTACCACGTGTGGAAGTAAATATTAAATGATGCTTATACAGTACTGTTTCTTGGTAGTGTTAGTGCTCAATGATTGATTGACTGACTGACTGACCGACCGACCGACCGAATGAATGAATGAACGAACGAACGAACAAACGAACGTACGAATGAATGAATGAATGAATGAAAGAATGAATGAATGAATGAATGAATGAATGACCGACTGACTGACTGACTGACTGCTGACTGACTGACTGACTGAATGACTGACTGACTGACTGACTGACTGACTGAATGAATGAATGAATGAATGAATGAATGAATGAATGAATGAATGATAAGACCAGACCAGACTAAGTTAAAGTATTGCATTACATGACAATGAATTATGCCAAATTTAACAATACATACCACTGAGATATCGTCATGAACTCCAGCAAAGTTTTGTAGTTCCCGGAGACAGATCTTAAAGGAACTCGCTGACACGTCTTCGAGCCACACACTGGTAGCATCGTGCATTAGACTTGACCTGTAGTGTTCAGCTGTTACTAATACCGTCGGTGACCTGGAAAACTTTCCCTAAGAAAAAGAAAAGAAAACAAAGTAGGTTGACTAGTCTTAGAACATTGGCTTCTTGGACTGGGAAATCACTTAAGAGTTGGAAATGCTGGGTTTGAATGTTTTCAATATGTTTCAGAAAGCTAACAACCAAAACAGGCCAGTTACCTTAGAAAAGGCGACCGTTTGACAGCTAGTTCCAGTCCACCATCTAGAGAACATTTCTTCCCCTGCTATTCCTCCAGGGGGCGCACCTTGGTAGGCGACCCAGTCAATTGTGGCAAAGCTATCTGAGGGGTAGTCATTCCTGCCAGCTCGAGTAACACAGGCTGTAAACTGAGTGCTGTTAACACTTTCAACCCAAGGTGTGGCGGCCTCGTGCACCACGCTCGCATCAGAGTAATTAAAATGGTTCACAGAGAGCTGCACGTATATCTTCTTCAGAGGATAAAATATAAAAGGATCAAATTTAATAACTTCGCACTGATCTTCTGCCCAAGAGGGAGTGTTTTTGAAATTGTGTCTTCCTCTCTGAACTGGAAAACCTACGAGAGAACAGAACGGAATAGCAAAAAAATACGACATGTGCTTCCACGTGTACATTCAATTTATAATTCGAGTCTCCCTGTTAACCATGCAGTCAGTTCTTCTGCCTATCCATTCTTCCCACTGTAGACTGCACTTAATTTGTGTAAACAATAGTTCAAGTAAACAATAAAGTTTCACACCTCTTATACTAAACTTATACTTATACCATTCCATGAACTAAACAAGCTTCCAAAACAAAAAGCAAAAAGAAAAGAAACTAAATACTTCCCATTACCTGTGCAGCTTCCAGGATGGTACTTGGTGTAATTTGCACGTCGTTTACATATGTCTTTTTGCAGCAAACACAGGTTGTCAAAAGTGAGACCGTTAGAGCCGCATACTTGCTCTTCGTATGACGGGCAATTTTCTTCACAAATGCATTTATGCTCGGTAGGAGTGTAGGCTTTGCAGAAACTGTGGTATGTGCAGATAATATCCCTACATGGATCAAGGTCTGAAAGTACAGAAGAAATAAAATAATTAGCTTAAGGGATTACGGTTCTTTCATAGACTAGGAAAGGATTGACTACATGAATGAGTACATATGTGAATGGATGCACAGTTTGTTTTTCTTGTTGTTGTTGTTGTTGGTGCCTTAAAAAACCTTTATAGCTATATATTAGCAGGATCAAAACAGAACAGAACTGTGTTTTTGTTCCTTTCGCCAGGTGGGAAATGTTAAACTGATCAATGTTGACTTGTAGAAACACCCAATATATTGATGTAAGAAAATGCTGAATAGATTAACGGAGGGATGGACAAAAGTAGTGTTAGGTATTCTGACGTAAGTGGAGAGATTACACGTTGTGGTACTGTGGCAACAGTGCTCTGTATTATTTTAATTTTCTACACATCAACATACGTTGGTATGGGGTGAGGGTGGTTCGGATAACAATACTGGGTAAGGGTGGTTCAGATAATAACACGGGTTGAGGGTGGTTCAGAGAATAACACTTTTACCACCAAGAAGGAAGATGCACGTTTCCATAGTTACCTCCGATAACTAGAAAGTTGACGATTACATCTGTTCTCTGGCCATTGTATCCCGCGCTGTCTTTGATGCAAACTCGGCTGTGGGTTTTGTTCACTACCTGCGAGAGAACAAAAAAATTTTAAGACATACAGTAGATACGCCATAATGATCTTTGAACAAATATCAATATGCGAGGGGGAAAATAAGATTTCAAAGTCCATCAATATTTATGAACAAACCATGCAACCATCGACAATGTTGTGTAAAAATTGAAATTATTAATGAGGTGTTAATCTAGTTGTCCGTGAAATGTGTTAAAATTGTTTTCTACTGTTTCTGTTAAGTGTATGAAGAAACTGTACCTCCAGCCAATTTGCCAAAGGACCCTTGTGAGAGCAAGCTATGTTGGCATTGTTACTGTTTCCATTGAGGACTGTTGCAAGTACCACGGGCGGCTTAAAAAATGGCTCTTTAAACTTGATAGTCTACAAAAGAAGTTGAAATTTAACATCAAGATACGCTCTGATTCTGCCTGATATATACCCCGATGCTTCAGAATGTTAAAGATTTATGGCCATGTAAATACGGCTTGCTGTTGTATTCATTATTAAAAGCATATGGAAATGAAATGGACAACTCACTACAAACATAAAGCGATTGTGCTCCGCCATTCGCGACAGAAACTGGTGCCATAAATTCACGTTTAGGTTTCTGAAACATTGAAGATCTTTCCAGTAGTGAAGCCTGTATATATTGTGTTTACTTGGAACTATAATTTTATCTCCCTCGTAAACGATAATCAGTAGTTATCATTATCTGTAATGTGATCAACTTGTAATAATCATACAATGCCCTTGATTGTCGCCTTTTTATAGCTTTGTTGTCTCACTCTGATGTTCAACATGAACTCCAAAGTTATTGATATTAAACAAAATATACTTACCATGCACAAAGCATAATTATTTTCTGCAGCTGGTACCTCACTCTTGAGAAATACTAGCTTATGTGACTCTTTAGCTTCCCACGAGGATGAATAATTCTCGTACGCCAACCAGTTCTGAAGGATTAAATAAAATAAAGACCTCAATAACTTTAAAATCATTTCTCGTATATGATTAGATGAAAAATCAAATCAAATGGGTCTTAACGGGCAAGTGTCTATTCAATAAGTGAGAGCAAAGGTAGATATCTAAGGCTGGGTACTTTAGATGTCTGTAATCACCCTTTCCTTTGTTTAAACATTAGTAATGAAATCATTTTCATGAATTCATCACTTACCACTACAATTTTGTTGTGCCCGCCATCTAATGCCCTTGATTCTCGCAAGCAAACCTCGAACTGGTTGATGGTAACATTTTCCATCCAAACATGCATGGCATCCTGCTTTTGCTTTTTGGTTCCATGTTGGACAGTGACCTGAACTGTAGGAATCGTCGAAAAGGCCTAATGGTGAAACGAAAAAGTATGCTTCTAAATACAATATGAAAACCAATTAGCACTTCCTCTCCTGGAAACAGCTTCATGATCACTGAACAAAGTATAAGTAGTAATCCTGCAGGGAATGGAAATGAATTGCCAGAAATATTTAGCCGAACTGTTATTGGCAAAATTCACAATTGCACCTGTAACAAGGAACCTGTTAGGAAATTGCTCCCACTGTCCTAGTTTGGGATATTCGTGTTAAGCATGTCTTCGATGCCAGAGAAAACTTGACAATACGATGTAAAAAAATGATGACTGGTTCCAATATCACAAATGCGTCGAAGTCCAATAAAAACAAGAGAGCTAAGGTATTCTATTTTGCCCAAACCGATGCGGCCTTTAAAACTTTGGTAACCCGTTAATTTTAGTTTGGATACATGCAGCCAGGCGAAAACAACTCTTTGTTTTTTTTTTTACTTTTCCTGTGCATTAATAAATTACGAAGCAGCCAAGTTTTTTTTTTTTTCTTTTCTTTTCTTTTTTAATCTTACCTTGGGAAATTTCACTTTTTTGCATTGCGTTCCAGTGGTAAATAAGCTAAAACTAGCCGATCCATCGTAAACTCCTGATTGGGAACCTTGGAAAGCAAACCAATCGATGCTGGTGTTACCTCCGTTACCTTGGCCACCGAGCACCAGACAGGCCTTGAATCCGCTTGTTGTCACGTCTTCCACCCAAATAAAAGACGTATCGTGGACTTTCGACGGAATTTCTCCGTGATTGGCTGAGATGTACACTCGCACAGGTGATCCTTTGGTGAAACTCTTGCTGAAAGACACATCTTCGCAATAGAGGCCACTGTTTCCCTTCTGTGGAATATGAACTTTACCCCACTGGGCACCTGAGAAAACAGTTTAAATAAACCGGGTTTAATCACTCAAACCAATGAGAAATCATTTATGATGAAATTAGACTGATCTTCATTGTGGAGATTAAAAGTTCAAACTTCAAAATGCGTTTGATTCGCAGAAAAGTTGCGCTACTTCGGGAGTGTCAAAATATTTCCATAAACTGCTCAAAAATAATTCTGATCCGAATGGTCAACATCCGAAGTAGTCCAAGATTCAAAACAGCAAGTAAAATAAAATAAAAACTTAGATCAGCTGAATTTCACTCGTAACAAAAAAAACATGATATCAAAGTCACAGCTTAAAATTCTTTTGATTGAGGAAGAGGTTTGATTTAAGGGAAGCGTTAGCGGGTTTTATTCCTCTATTATAGCTAAAGCCATGCAATCCACTCGAAAGCGTGTCGCACAGTATAACGTGGTCATGCACCAAGTGCTCCAGGATGTACAATAGCTGCCAGGTGATCAAAGAAATGCGACTGATGTCACTTTAGTGCGAGGACGTGCATCAACTCATGATCAGTCTCATGCTTATTTTCCTTTTGTGCTGACAAGTGATTTAAATCTGGCATGTTACACAGTGCGACAGGGTAGATGACCTCAGATCAAAGTCATTCCGTGTCTCACGAAAATCGAAATGATCCCCAGCGTGCTAAGTAAATTTACTTGTGAACTGGTTATTAAGATGGTTTAGGATCACCCGAACCATGCTTGTTTTTTTACGGAGTGTCGTCATGTGTTGTGAGTTGACGTCTTCAGCTTCAAATTCAAAAGATATTCAGTCAAGGAGGTTCCCCTCTCTTGGCAAAATTTGTGACTTATCGTTCTAGTATCCTTTTAGCAACAAATGACTTCATTTACCAAATGACTTACTTCTAAGGAAAGATGCGGAGAATAATGAAAACTTGTTTGCAATCGAGTGGCTTGGAAAATTGTTCCTCTTGACTTAAACTAAATCATGATCCTGAGAACGCATAAGCTCAATCGGTGTAAAACTCACCTTTATCTGGCAAAGCTTCCCTTTTTAGCGCTTTTCTTTATGGTTTATCAAGCTCCTCCTTCACTCACCAAACAAATCGCATCTCAATGTGTCGAGAGCAAAAATAGAGACTTTCTGGTTTTAAAAACAAAGAGGTGCCTTGTTTTCCCCAATTTCCATTCAAAATAAAAAGGACTCGAGGTTTGATTACTAAATCAAATATTCGCTTCTCGTTGGACTCACCGTTAACTTCAGCGACTCGAAGGTACTTGAGGTTACTTAGCCATAACATTATTATCGTGAGAGTTCTATAACTGTGCAAGATAAAGTATTTACGTTGGCAATAAGGCCCTCGCGTTCATCCAACATTTGGAAGGGTTAATTCAATGGAATATAAGGTTTTATGTGAAATGAATACGCGGTAGTCAAGATATTTCTGATTGATGGCACCCTATCCGAAACTGAGGAATTATTCAGAATCGTTCTTGACTCTACTTTGTATTCCAAATTTTTGACGCACGATCTTTTCGCGACCGAGCAGTAGGTGTGGCTCTCAAATGCAAGTGCAACTGGAATTTGGAAGTCAGACACTCTACAAAACCAAGTTCAATTAAAAACATTTGTCAACATATTTGCCATAGAACTCAATAAACCATGCACACAAGTTTTGTTGTTATGAAACACTCTCGGTTCGGTAAAAATTCAGTTGGGGTCCGACGACTCTGGGGGTGTGTTCTGTCTGAAAAAACATGCCACAATATTTTGTAGATTCTGCTGACAATCCTACATAGGAATTTGTTTTGAAATCTGCTGCCATACCAAATTCTTACACGATTTGGTTAATTTCCGATTATTTTCAATATATATAGTTGAATTGTGCGAGTTCAGTAAATTAATTAAATAGCAGTTTTCTCCTTTCCAAGACGTGCGCTGATAGTCTTTCTGAACACCGCAATAATTGTACTTGTGTTAAGCTTCAAAGCATTATCCTTGCAAATATCAATTTGGCCGAAATAACCTCGGTAACCTTTAAAATTCCCGAGAACAAAAGAAGTTTGCCAATCTGTTTCACACGGACTTAGGGCTTGAGACTCTTTTTAAATTACGTTTTAGTCTCTAGCGGCGAGTTTCAAGTCTTAATGTCACTGATTAGTGTGGAAATTGCTAAAACAAACCAGAATTTCAGTTCACTAGTACTACTTCTTGTTAAAGCTACAACAATATCTGGTTACCGCGTGATTTTCTCGACATAAATAACCTCGGGTGCCCTCGATATCTCAGAACAAAAGAAGTAAACTAATCCGTCTCCCTCAGCTAAAGGGATGGAAGACTTTTTCTTTCCTTTCATTTTAAAGCACACTTGTGCCAATGCTTCCAACTGGAATTGCATTGTTTTGCCAACAGTCATTCTGGTTGAAGCAAGAGTTACGAGTCGCGGAGAGAGAATTTTCAATTTACATGTTTCTGAAATCCAGAAGAACTGCGTAGCTGGGTAAAACACTCACTAAAATGTGCTCTTAACCCAAAGACGGCATTCTTACAGATGCAAAATTTACAGCAATTATCTCGGGATTATCTCGGGTTTCCCCAATGTCTTAAAACAAAGGAATTTCCGCAACATCATTTTTCATTCCGTTTCATTTGTTACTTTTCCTTTCATCAGATGTTTGCCTCCGAGTATGATTTAGCCAATGCAAAAGGTTAAAAGTGTTTCTGAGGTAGCAGCATCTGGAACTAAAGGCTAAACTAGGCGTACTTCTTGCGTGCGAAAAGGAATAAAGATAAGTGCTTTGCAAAAATCCAACCAAATAGGTCAGGTTCAGGCGAGGCCAGAATATATGGCAATATTTTCTTTGCCAACGTATACTATTGCAGTAATTATTAGCGACGTCTACTTTTGACAAATTATAAGAACTTTGGCGAGCGGGTTGATGACGATTTGACGCAAACCAAGAAACACCGAGGTAAAACTGGGGTGTGGTTCAGTCTCATTTACCTTGCAACAGAAGTGACTGTTGATTTTTAAATGCCAGTTAGGTTTACGCAAATACAAGCACATTAAATCATTTGTCTAGTATTATAAATGCATCTCGAATGTTTGTATTTGAAGCTCTCTAATGGCTTTCCGCCGGGTGGCGTCATTTTTACTTGATTATTTCGAATGGTTCAAATGCTAGTCCAGAATATACTCGTAAAAAGTGAAAATAGCTGACAGAGATCATACACAAGTCGTTGTCCCTGGATAACCTGAGTTAGTTCAGATGGTAGCGACCTACATCCCCAAGGTTCTAGGTTGGTCTGAGTAAGGCGAACTTGGGTTGAAAAGCCCATTTAGACACAGACTTTGATACAAATTTCTTCTGTAGACTTTTTTCAAGAGTAACCCTGGCTGCAAACTTAATTTTTCACTTAATTTATGCTCCTATCTTTTTCCAATCATTCAATCTCTTGCGAGGCAACTGTGAGCACGAATTTAACCTGTGGTTTTGGATGACCCTGCACTTTAATCAGTTCGGTTTGAAATGTTTTCACGATATTGTTACAGACCTGTAAAACGTGTAATATGAAAAAAAAAAATCCAGAGATGAAAAAGCAAAGTTCTGAAACTCATTGTCTTCAATGTGTTTTTAATATTTTTTTAGTAGCGTCTGCAATCTGCAATCCCATAGCACTGGATCGCTGATAAATGAACGCGAGGTTATAACAGTACAAACGAGCAAAATACTAAAATACGTAATACTAAAATACCTTTAACGCCTGAAAACGCCAAACAGCAACAAACCAACAGAAGCGCGCCTTCTTTCGCTGTAAATGCCATGACTTGAGTTTCTAAAGGGGTAACTCGTTCTAGATAAAGGAGGACTGCCACACGGTACCACTCTTTTAGAAAGACACACCACCTCAAGATCACGTGAAAGACAGTTATGTGATTGGAGAGAATACAGCCAGATATAGAATTACAGGTGTCATTTTTTTTTTTTTTTTAAAATATTAAACGTGTCTCAGCTGTTTTGAGTTTAAGCCTGACCGAGAATTACAATAGATTCTTGACAAAATAAATAGTCACAGGTAATCTTTAAATTAATTTCGACTGATCGACGAAAATTGAAAAGAAAAATTAAAAACATACAGACAAAAAGGGCTGAGCATGCATATGTGGTGTGTTTAAATTTTGGTGGAAACTGCCATATCTTCTTTAATTCCGTTATGAAAATGTGATCCATGTGAAATGTACGAATTTGAGCCAGGGGAGGATCTTCTGAAAGTCGTCAGACGGTCTCATCTGCTACCTCATAGCACTGTATTGTGTCCTTAAGTCTAGGATCTTCTCAGCGCATGGATATGCGGTAACTTTGCGATAAAGTCTTATATTTCGTTTCTTTCTGGTTGACAGGAAAGCCCCGCATTTCGGTGCAAAAGCTCACTCATAAATCTCATCTGCGTGCGATAAGAACCAAAAATGAGAAGCGAGTCTTCATTATTTTGAAATGTAGAGTCTGTAGCTCTCCCCAATTTCGTTCCAAACGAAAGCGGCTAAAGGTTTGATTTCTAAATCAATTGTTTCATCAAAAACGTCAGCCAAGCAAGAGTACTTGGCATTTGAAGAAAGAGAACTTGAAGTTTCCAACTGAAGACGACACAGACCAAAGTTTAAATTTCTTAGGCTGTTTCATTTTAGGTTTCTTTCGTCAAGAATATTATTGTTGGACGAAGTGTTTTATATTACATTACTTAAGACTGTGTTGACAATCTGGTGTCAGAGCGTATTTTTGGAAATGAAAAGAGTTTCAGCTGTTTCAGCGTAAGTCGTGCCCACAAAGACAATAAACTCTATTTACAAAGACAAAGACAACAGACTCTATTTGCAAAGTAAATAGTAACTGATAATGTTAAATCAAATTTCATAGACGAAAAATAAGAAAAGGAAGATCAAAACAGAGACATTTCGAATTGAGCGTGAATATCAGATGAGCTCTCCTTGATTTGATTCTTGAGAAACTGTTTGGTTTCTTTTCCAGTTCATTCCTTTGTGGCAAATAAACTGCTATATGTATATTTTTTAATTTGGCTATAAGAAAGTGATCCGTATAGGGTTGGACGAGTTTTAAGCTGGAGGCGGATCTTCTGCAAATTCTCAGAAGTTTAAACCTGCCTTTTGAGTGTCTGCTCTTCTTGATTCCAGGGACAGGGTCACCCTGGATTTTAGACATATTAGATATAGAGGGATGTGGGGGTTAATTGCAGTATACGGTATCTTTAACGCTGAAATATGTTTAGTTCGTTTTACAACTATTTTAATGCTGGTAAAAAGTTTAGATTTCTTTTCTCCAAACAACTACTGAACATATTTGGGAACAATTTATTCATACAGAGTTTGCTTTTTTTTTTTTCGTGCTGACGGGTAATTTGATTCAGAACATCGCACACCCTTGACCTCTCCGCCCCTCATATCCCCCTCCACTATTACTTCCCCAAACCCTTGGTTAACCCTGTGGGAATGTCTTCCAGCTTAAACTCACAATGTTTGTTATCACAAGCTGATTTAATTTTGTGTCTGTTTCTGAGCTAATCAAAAGCCTTCTCGTCAAAGCTATTCCAGAATAATGGGACTATTTCCGTCTTTGGTGGATGCATTACGGAATCAAGGAGTGCCTACTAACGTGATCTGTTAATTCTGATCAGGTCAATAAGTTAAGTGTCCAAGATAAAACCTGTCTCAGAACAAAATACTCGGCTCTTATAAAGGACAAAAGGTAATAGAACCGGTTTAAACTTGCAGCTTTTCCACTGTTTTTCTAGTCTTTGGTGGGATAAGTGAAATACCAATTCTAAAATAACACATTACTTCCCATCATATTTTTTCGGTTCAGTACTCTGAAAAGTACAGCAAAAGTTCCCGCTGTGGATCTTTTAAGGCTAAGAAATCTAAGAAGTCCCGAAAAACATTTTTAATCCCAAAAAGGTGCGAGGAGCACCTCGTCCTTTTTATATGGTGAGAGTCCTCCACCCCAGGAATATGTCCGCGATGAAGTTTATTCGAACGGACAATGGGAAACAGAGTGTGATGATGAGAGGGATACAAATGATGCAAATGTGGTGTGTCGTCAACTCTGCGCTTTCAGCGCATCCTCTGCCCTGCACGGAGCGGCGTAGGGTCATGGATTACATCCTAGCCATCTGCATGAACAACGTTCACTGTCAAGGAGAAGAAGCCTCGCTACTCGAATGTTGTCCGGCAGAATGGCTGGGAAAAGCACAACTGTAAACATGGCGAGGATGCAGGCGTTGATTATAACGCTTAGATAAATAAATAAATACATAAATAAAATAAATAAATCAATAAATCAATAAATCAATCAATAAATAAATAAATAAATAAATAAATAATAAATTACAATATTCAGAGGGGAAGCCACAGCGGCCTTTGCTGGTTTTCATGCGGGTTTTTGATCCTGATGGAACCGGAATTTGGAGATGTCGGTTTTTGTGGAGGGAGGAAAACCGGAGTACCCGGAGAAAAATTATCGGAGCAAGGTGGAAACCAAAAACAAATTCAACCCACATATGGCACGGCGCAGGAATCGAACCCGGGCCACATTGGTGGGAGGCGAGCGCTCTCACCACTGCGCCAACTTGTCCCTTATGGTTGTTGATGTAAGCTTAGCAACATGTATAAAGCGTTTTCACTCACGAGACCAGCAACCATGCAAATCTGTTAGAACAAAAGAAGATTTTGCACAAGAAAAGAGTTCAACTCCCCCGCAATTGCTTTGGTACATTAACCAACCTTTCCGCCGTTTCATTGCTTTGGAACACCAATATGGCTTGCGTGACGTGATGTAAAAACGCTCCATATAAATACAATAATAACTAGTGGCTGCTTTTAATTCAATTTTAAATCAGTTTTTCACGATGACTTTCAATAAATGTATCGATTTTTTTATTTTTTTTCTCATAGGTACAAAAGGCTCATTAGCTGGATTGCACAAGAGAAATGAGAGGACAGTCCTTCATTTTTTCGCCTCATGACTACATTTTCTTAACCTTTGCCTTTAAAGATAAAGATCTCAGAGAGTATTGATGTCTATACGCTGTAATTCTGGCTGGAACTGTGGGCCCATAGTGCAGTCTTTGCATAATCTCCACTATGTTTTTCAGATTTCTCACTAAACTTAAACAAAATACTGTCTCACTAAACCGGTTTATTTTACATGTTCCTTATTCCGCTGTTACGGAGAAGAACTGAGAGAGGTGAAAAGTAAATGGTGTACAATGGTGTAAAATAAAATGGTGTAAAATAAAATAAAAACTTAGATCAGCTGAATTTCACTCGTAATAAAAAATAAAACATGGATATCAAAGTCACAGCTTAAAATTCCTTTGATTGAGGCAAAGGTTTGATTTGAGGGAAGCGTTAGCGGGTTTCATTCCTTTACTGAAGCAAGAGCCATGCAATCCACTCGAAAGCGTGTCGCGCAGTATAAAGTGGTCATGCACCAAGTGCTCCAGGATGTACAATAGCTGGCAGGTGATCAAAGAAATGCGACTGATGTCACTTTAGCGCGAGGATGTGCATCAACTCATGATCAGCCTCATGCTTATTTTCCTTTTGTGCTGACAAGTGATTTAAATCTGGCATGTTACTCAGCACGACAGGGTAGATGACCTCAAATCAAAGTCATTCCGTGTCTCACGAAAATCGAAATGATCTCCAGAGTCTTGAGTAAATTAACCTGTGAACTGGCCATCAAGATGGTTCAGGATCACCGAAGCATGCTTGTTTTTTTTTTTTTTTTTACGGAGTATCGTCATGTGTTATGAGTTGAAGTCTTCAACTTCAAATTCAAAAGATATTCAGTCAAGGAGGTGCCATCTGTTGGCAAAATTTGTGACTTATCGTTCTAGTATCCTTTTAGCAAATTTGAGCTAAGAGAGGATCTTCTGAAAGTTGTCAGAAGTTCTCATCTGCTACTTCATAGCATTGTACTGTGTCCTAAGTCTAGGATCTTCTATATGCGGTAACTTTCCAGTAAAATATGTATATTTCGTTTCTTTATGTCGAGTCATATTTCCAGTACTTGCTACATCGTTTCGTTATGGTTTACAGGTAAGCCCCGGATTTCGGTGCAAAAGCTCACTCATAAAATAAATTGCTTCTGATTGCAATAAGGACCAAAAATGAAAGGGGAGTCTCCTTATTTTGAAACGTCAAATCTGCAGCCTTTCCCAATTTTGCTCTAAGGGAAAAGGACCGAAGATTTGATGACTAAATTAATTGTTTCATCATAAAAATCAGCGAAACAAGAGTACTTGGCATATGGCGCAAGGGAACTTGAAGTTTCTAACTGAAGAAGAAACAGACCAAAGTTTAAATTTTCTTAGGCTGTTTCATTTTAAGTTTCTTTCGTCAAGAATATTGTTGTTGGACGAGGGGTTTTATTTTACATTATTTAAGATTTTGTTTATAGTCTGGTGTCAGAGCGTATTTTTGGAAATAAAAAGCGTTTCAGCTGTTTCAGCGTAAGTCAGGCGCAAAAAGACAATGGACTCTTGACAAAGTAAATAGTCACCAATAATCTTTAAATCAATTGTAATTGATAAAAAATGAAAAAGACAGATGAAAATGTCAGGCATTTTAAACTGATCAAACCGAATAATAGATGGATCTTCCCTCGATTCGATTCCTGAGAAATTTTTTTGTTTCTTTGTTTGTTCGTTCGTGGCAAACTTCTCTATACAATTTTTTGATTTTGTGGTAAGAATGTGATCCCTCGGCGATGGACAAACTTTAAGCTGGAGGCGGATCTTCTGAAGCCTCTCAGAAGTTCAAATCGTCTACTTTTTGAGTGCCTGGGGTCTCAGCTATAGTGGGTGTATACAGGGATGCGGGGGTTAATTGCGATATACGGTATCTTAAAGCTGAAATATGTTTATTTCATTTTGCTTCTCTTTTAATGCTGGCGCAAAGAATATGTTTGGATTTCTTTTAACCGAATGGCTTTTGCACGAATTGGGAAAATAAATATGCATACAAGGAAGGTTTCTTTTTTGATATATTCATCCTTTCGATGGGTAGTTCGATTCAATACATAGCATGCCCTTGACCCCTCCGCCCCCGCCCATCCCCCTCCACTATTACTTCCCACAACCCTTGGTTAACCCTGTGAGAATGTTTTCAAGCCTAAACTCACAGTGTTCGCTATCAGAAGCTGATTTCATCTTCTGTGTCTGTTTCTGAGCTAATCAGAAGCCTTCTCGTCAAAGCTATTCCAGAATAATGGGACTATTTCCGTCTTCAGTGGATGCCTTACAAAATTAAGGAGACGCCTACTAACGTGATTTTAAGAATTCTGGTCAGGTCAAATAAGTTAATTGTTCAAGATTAACCCTGTCTCAGAACAAAATACTCGGCTCTTATAAAGAACAAAAGGTAGTAAAACCGGTTTTAACTTGCAGCTTTTCCATTGTTTTTCTAGTTTTTGTAGGATAAGTGAAATATAACAGCTAGCCAAGTCTTGCCGCCGATATTTTGACTCAGACACACCATACACGTTGCATGCAGTGTACATGTGCACTACAATGTTGAGAACTTATATACAAGTGACACAGAACGACTAAATCAGTATACAAAAAATCAAACGGTTAAAGAATTGTTTTTGATTGTTTGTATAGAAAGAAATGCCATTTTAAGTGATTTGCCTTGGCATGAAGAAATAGGTTATTCAGAGGGTCACTAAGCGGTTAACAGTTATTTGGGTTACGGGAAACAACTGTTTTCAGGAATTTAAAATTGATATCTATTTACTTTTTGCTAAAGAAAATAATGTATACCCTGGCTGGTACATGTAGAAGAAAATCATTGCACCGACGAATTAAGATAAATAAATGCATCTAGATCAACAGAGCAGCTATTGCCATGATAATGTCATAAGAAGATGAAACTTATTACCAAAGAATTCACGACAATTTGGCAGCCCAGTTCGTAGTTTTCCGTTGAAGAGTGGAAGCACAATTCAATGGACGGGATTTGATTATGTTCGGTAAATAAATTCGCTGGAACAAAGAGAGCGAAATAGTTATACTAAAACTCGCTGGAATCGCTTTGAAACGGCCTCTAAATGTCAGGAAAACATATAAGTAGTGCACAGAAGAGTCCACGTGAGTTGTTCTCATTGAATGTCTTTTTCATATTTCGAACTGTTAAAAACGATCGTTACATTCCGATACAAACTTGCACGAGAGTACACATGTGTGTAACAATTTAACTTTAAAATTTCCCACCCTTCCTGGCGTGGAGAAGGGCTTTTATTTGTTATTCTCCAATAAACTGGGGTCACTCCTTGTGATTCGGTTTAAGTCTGAGTGGCGACTTCCTCCAAGCTTTGGCATTGCTTGCGTCCTGGTTGCGTTACATTCTAAACTCAGTTTGAATAGATTTTTAGATTTTTACTCCTTTTTTAAATAATAATTTTTAGATTGCGATATTTAAGTGATAATCTTTGATTATTGTTTATAGTAGATTTTTAACTTTTAGTACATTTAAGAGGGCCACAAACTTATTAGTTGATTTACTATTACGTGTCACCCTAAATAAAGTTTTGATTTGAATAGTGACATTCAAAGTTAAAATAGGTTCGGACTTCAGTGAGCAACGCACGTAATACTGCTCTCTTGGAAGCAGCCTGATGGTTAATGTTCTGGGTTCGGCCCTGACTAGGATCACGTGTTGTACGTGTTCTTGGACTTTACTCCCAATGCTCTCTCTACCCAGGAGTATAAATGGGAACCGGCTGATGAAATCTTGGGATGGTGGGGGAGGGAGGAGGAGAAGGGAAGCGCGCCATCCAGTGGGCAGTATAGAAATACACCTAGTCACTTCAGGTTATGGAAACTGGAGATAAGTGCAGGCCCGGTGGGCCACAAGGCTCGAAAATAAATTTCTTAAGCTTGCTTTAATTGCTAACTTGGTGATAATTCTGTCTAAAAACTCCTGCTGGTCCGTATTTGGAACTATTTTACGTGGAAGAAATATCTCCTTTGATGCGTTTTTCGGAAAAATCAACTCAGCAATTTCTTCGGTGCAAATGTGTAGCCATTCCCCCGTTCACCGAGGATCGAGCAAAAGAAGGTCTATCTTTAAAAAAAAAATATGTCTTTCAAAGTGCACCCTATAATTAAGTAAAGTAATTTAGCTTTAGAATTTGACAATAACTGATTCTTTTTATCAGTTAAATTTATCAGTGAAAACCAAAACTAATAGACCGAAATAAACAAAAAATAGATTATTGTTAATGTGCGTGTGAACAGCTTAGGCTCAAGAGCCTGTGGTTCAAAAGGCGCTCATTGCATGTTGGAGTGGTAGATAAAGTCTGCATACCAGCCAAGTGGCCCATCAGGCCAGCGCTTATCCTGGTTTGCATAGCATGAAGCGACCAGGAGTACTTCTACTCCCCCCTGGATGGGATGCTAGTCCATCGCAGGGTTACCCCCAGCATTAAGTTCCTTTCATTTACAGCATTTCAATTACATGTAAATTTACCAAATATTGCTTATATATTAACATCATGCATCTCTGCTACACGAGGAAAAAAAAACGGCGAAATTATAAAAAATCATCTTAGGTCAGGGACGGACCATTGTTTTTAGAGGCGGGGATTTAGGCAATTTTCCTGGGCATGAAATATTTTTTAGGTTGTGCAGGAATTTTCTTGGTGGGAAAAGAGCTTGAATGTGCAAGAATTTTCAAACATCAAAAGTCAAAATAAGGGTAGTAAAAAGCACTGCCTCCTCCCCCCGCCCCCCACGCCCTCAAAAAAAAATAATAAATCAATAAATAAAAAAAATAAATGAAATAATATAATGGCCCGTCCTTAACTAAGTCTCCTATTCAGCCGTTACTTGATGCGTTAGCTAACGTTCCTATCCCACTAACTTATAATCACAGTAGAGGAAGAGGATTGCGTGCAAGCCAAGCCCAGACTACAAGTAAGCGACGAGATCACATGGAAATAATAAACTTCTGCACTTAAAGGTAACTCGAGTTACTTAAAACAATTAAAACACAAGCATATAATTCATTTAGCCTAAAGGGGAAACTACCAAAACGACCCAAGCTATGCTTATCCTGATCTCACTGATATAGTTAGCGAATAACAAGGATAACAATAAAATTAAAAAAAAAAAAAAAAAAAAACTTAGAGAACCTTGAACATCAACGTTATCTTTTTTGTCCCTGTCCCTAGCACTATTCGCCCAATATTGCAACACTGCCTGGGAGCAGACCTCGAAAGATTGAATATGGACTTCACATTTCAAACGAATGTCCCACCCAGTGGCATTTTGTCAAGTTTAAATATGTAGTAAAGAGTGTTTATTACTTTGACGTGGAGTTTTAAATCTCTACCTCGCACAAAAATCCATTCACTTCATGCCGGTAGCTGAGGAGAGTGAGGGACTAAGAATGTAGCGTTTGCAGATGTCAGTTTGTACTATGTAAAGGCATTCTAATGTACATTTGCTAACCAATTACAAGACCCTTAATTTGTGTTGTGTCATTGTGCTATTTGCCGCCAAAACTACATACACTCTTTCTTTTTTTATAAGAATATGTTTTACAAGAATATCGGGGCTGAAATTTGCGAAATTTTAAGACTATTGTAAGGATAAACCCAAGGCTGAGATTTTGAAAAGGACATAATTTGCGGGTCAAAAATTTGTGAAGACAATACGATTATATGTTTCTTTGTTGTTGTTGTTGTTGTTGTTTTTTTTTTGTTTTGTTTTTTTTTTTTTTCCACTAAACCGTATAAAATTCTTTCATTCTCTAAATGACAAAACTGGCCAAAGAGCAACGAAAACAGCACTAGCCGTATGTTCGATGCTAAAAACATTTCTGTAAGACGTTATGCTTGCAGCCCGGCTCCAAAATTACTTCAACATCGTCCAGACACCAAATGCATTCGAAAGCAGAAATGTCACGCTATTCAAAAGAATATTTTCAGCCCAAATTCTGCAGAAAAATAAGAATATTCGGCCTCGGGCGCAAAAATAGTATTCTTATTTAAAAAAAAAACAGTGTAAGTGGAGATTTAGCATTGTTTTCTACACAGGCGTGTGTTGCGCATTTGTGACTGTCAATCAAAGCATAAAAATAGTTATAATCTGTGAAGGTTCCTCCCATTATTGAAGAAAGAAATTTAACAAAATCACATTCTTTGTTTCCACTCTTTAATGCTCCCAACCCATGAGAAACAAAAACACAGACAGCAATAAATGCGGGGAAAGGGTTTGGCAATGAAGTACTCCAACAGGCCAGTGTCACTAACAGAATACTAGTCTAGTTTGGTAAGATGGGAGCCTCAAAACCCCCCCTCACCCCCTTTTTTCTCTAAGGGTGCAGGTCACAATCCCCTAAGAGGGGTCCTCCTCCTCTCGAGGGCTGCAGATCACAATACCCTGAAAGAGTTCCTTACTCCTCTTTAGGGCTGCCGGCAACAATACCCTAACAGAGGTCCTTAATCCTCTCCAGGGCTGCAGGTCACAATACCCTAAAAGAGGTCCTTAATCCTCCTCAAGGCTGCAGATCGCAATACCCTGAAAGAGGTCCTTAGTCAGGTAAAGGAGTTTAGATTCATAGTTACCATGGCAACCAATCCATTCCTTAAGTCTATCGGGCAAAGAGTGACCTGTATGGGAGCACTTCATCCCAACCCAAAGTTTATTTCTCTATATCAATTCAGGATTACAGGACGCAGGAAAGATCTACACCTAAGATTTACTCTAGAGTCCAATTGAGTAGATCTCAATAGTAGGCATAGCTAATCGGTTCGTTACGCGTCTTGGGTACAGGGAAACTGCTGAAGTTAAACCGGAACATAACATAACTGCAAACTGTAACAACTTATATAAGAGCGCAATGACATTGTGAGACACTAGAGAGTAACAATATGTTGAACCACAGGCCAAACCGAGGATTCGTTAACAATTCATTTCAAGAAAATATGCGATAAAACACGAGTGGAACTGAATCTTAACTCCATAATACAGGTATATAATACAGGTATATACCTAATCTCTGAAAGTAGACAGGGCTACTCTATTCATTAAGTGTCTACCATGCAAATATACAGCAAGTCTGAATAGCGTTGGCTGTTTACTGTAGCATCTTATATATATCATGTATCTCAATTTAACTTGTATATCATCTTCTATATAACATTTTTATAGTCAATACATCTTATATGTAACATCATGTATCATAAGTCTGGATAAGAAGTAAAGTATATTGTGTGTGTACTATAGTGCATTACATGCTTATGACATAGGGAGGGGGAGGGTGGAACCTTCTTCCTTCTCTTCCTTCCTTCCTTCCACTCGTGTTTTACCACTCATAAAACACGAGTGGAACTGAATCTTAACTCCATAATACAGGTATATAATACAGGTATATACCTAATCTATGAAAGTAGACAGGGCTACTCTATTCATTAAGTGTCTATCATGCAAATATACAGCAAGTCTGAATAGCGTTGGCTGTTTACTGTAGCATCTTATATATATCATGTATCTCAATTTAACTTGTATATCATCTTCTATATAACATTTTTATAGTCAATACATCTTATATGTAACATCATGTATCATAAGTCTGGATAAGAAGTAAAGTATATTGTGTGTGTACTATAGTGCATTACATGCTTATGACATAGGGAGGGGGAGGGTGGAAAAATAATTGTACTAGAACAAAGCAAACTAAAGCAGGCAAGATAATGTTTGTCTCCTAGAGCAATGGAATGAATAAACACAAGGCCTATGTTTAATGCAATAGAAGTTGATTGAAAGTGAAATAAAACCAGTCTGATTGGTTCAGCCTGCAGATTGCACTATGGACGTACACGATCAGAATTGAACTTTGGCTTGTGAAACCCTACCCTATGTTACCGCATGTCACGCAATCCATACGTAATTCTCACGGCTGTCCCATTGACTAGAATTTATGAAGACATAAATTGGTCTTCAAAACAGTGGGATTCGTTCAAGATCCAAACTTTAAATCTCATAATAAATCCACTCCGTCAAATCCAATCAGAGTCTGGACAGGGGGTCTGGAACAGAGTGTAAGAAACAGGGGGTCTGGAACAGGGGATCTTAAACATAGTGTCTGGAACAGGGGGTCTGGAACAGGGGGTCTGGAGCAGAGGGTCTGGATAGGGCCAGTTTTAACTGTCAGCTGTGAAATGGTCTCAGAACTGCACAATTTGCTGATAGCTGAGGAATTAGATGAGATTTTTAACCGATAGCTGACAAATCTCTGAAAATTTAATAGATCATTAAGATTACAGCACCCCATCATGGCCTTCCGAATGGAGCACCCTTAAAGTCGCTATATGATGGATCTTGTTTGGTAAATAAATTTCACTAAACTGGCTAACACGACTCGCACAAGAGAGAGGGTGTTATGAACCGTGTCACAGCATTGGGGTGGACACTAGGAGGTCCAAGGGCCAGCGGGAGACCGAAGACCACTTGGAGAAAGACTGTGGAGAAAGAGAGAAATAAGGCAAAGAGGAAGAAATGGAAGGCAGCCATGGCGGCGGAGCGGAGAAGAGAGTCTGAAGTTTAAGAAACCACGATGGCGACGCCGAGAACAATTTCGATTGAAAAAGGAGTTTATATTCTACGTACGAATATCGAGTTACTCTGAAGTCATTCACTTTGTTTATCTTTGTCAAAACTATCTCGAAACTAATTATGGAAAACAGCGTTCAATTCGAAACTGCCATTTAAAAAATTAGCCGTCGGGGTTGACGGTCTCCAGACAAGGCAGAATTTGGCTATTGCACATTATTGTTTTGCAGAGGAGGGCAAAGAAATGTACCAAGAATTATAACGCACGCGCACAACCCGTACTGCTCATTGAATCTTTTGTTTAGCGACGTTGCCGTTGCCGTTGTGGTTTTCTTAAACTCCCTATTGTTGGTTTGAGAACGTGATAGCCTTAAGCTCCAACTTGCGTGTCGAGAGGAGATGATGATGAAACTGACTAACGTATCCACAGATTTAAGGAGTAAGTGTTGGATTGCGGAGTGGTTGTTCGAGCGTCACTGCCAAAGTCGTATTCTGTTTGGGTGTCTGCGAGATCGACAAAAGAAGCTGAATTAGTTTCAGTTATCCCAATCCCGTGATCAGCACGTGCACAGCTGGCTCCTCCTCCACCAATCATGAGTACTGCACCATCTCCAGCGTCCCAGTCACACCAGAAGCCGATCGCTTGAGAGCTTTGTATCTCTCCGCTGCATCCCGACTGCTGGAACCCGTTCGTCGATAGGCCATGTCCTCCATATAGTATTGTGCAATTCCCCAGACACCGGTCACTGGTCCAAACTGCGCCATTCCTGAAGTCACCATAGCTTGTGACTTCAGATCGGAATGTCTGCCTACTCAGACAGTTACCCGTGGTTTGCAGCAAGGGAGTGTGCTGAGAGTCGTCACTGCGTGTGATCTTGAATTCGTTGCCGCTGACCAGCCAAAATGCTGGCGATATCATGTCACTGTTATTCGATGGATCAGCGGTTTTTCCAGCAGCTTCAACCCTGTCATATCACCAGTAACCAGTGTCATTCATCCAGTGTTTAGTATCATTGTTTGAGAACCGAGCGATGAGGGTCCAACTCTGGTTGTCTGATGTCATGTCGCAATACACCTGATGCGAAATAACGTCAGTAATAAAATGCCGAGTCTTACAGTAATTTGTAGCTTGCAGCACATGTTTGTCGCTGGAAATTGCAGTGATGGACAAAAGTCCTTGGGACACTTATGCAATGCCATAAATTATCTGTGTTATGGGTTTGAAAAAGCAATGCTATCATTTTCAAAATGCATTGCTGTTTCTCCCTGCTCCACCCAACACAATGTTAAAGCTCAGGAGAACTTTTCTTAAGACTTTTCTCTATGATAGTGTAATGGCCATAGCGCCCAAAAGTCTCCTTTGCTCAGTAGTGGAGCATCTGAATTAGAAACCGGAACATGTCAGGTTTGACTCTAACCTGGAGAACACTTTTTTTTTTCCGCCTGTGACTGTGTCACTGACTTAGAACATATCATCTTCTTGTTGCGAAAAAACCCAAAAGATATATAGTCAACCGAGAGTGTGAAAATAAGTGACAGCCCAAGGCTGATGCGAATAAATTTGATTATAATCCATGGAATATTTTCGCTCGCGCGATTGGTCTAAACACGTCACGTGACCAAATATTTCTTAGCTGGAACTGGGGAACATGTGAGTGATACTGCCCAATTTTCAAAAATGCGCGTGTTGCGAAAAATATTTGAAGGATAATGAACACAATAGCCTCTACTTGGCGCGAAAATATGCTCGGATATTTGTCTTGGATATTATCTGTCCCTCAAAGCTCGCAGTTTTCCTCGGGCTACGCTCTTGGATAACTGTTCGCTTCTCGGAACAGATAATGTTCACTGACAAATATCCGTGCATATTTTCGCTCCAAATGGAGGCTGTTTTACAAAGTATTTTCATTAACCCCACTAAGCCTGGGCTTTTCTTTTGTTCCTGAGAACCTGAGGAGAACCGCGGGAGCGGGGGGGGGGGGGGGGGGGGAAATAGGGCTATTCGTCTTCAAAAGTATTTATGCTTTGGTAATCGAACTTATACGAGGTGTAAAGACCGTTTCATTTCATTGTTAATCAGATGCCAGTTTTGTTGTCACACCAAAGGTTCAACTAGCCAGAAAATTAAGTTTACTTTTTCACTCAAATACCATTTGAAATCATAGCTGCTATAGAAAAGACTGGTCATGCGAGCAAACAATTGGTACACCAAAATACTCCCCGAAAATATTGATAACATCTCAAAGTTTACCAATTACTGCTTTGACACTCAAACTTATAGGTAATGAAGAAAGAGTCGAAATTAACTCTTTATGTGTTTTTCTAGTCTATTTAATATGTGGACGATCGCGAGGGAAGGGTTTTGAAATTGTACAACACAGGGTTAAAAAAGAAGAGACAGACAACTAAATTAAAAGCTTACCGGAAACGTGTTCGAGCCCATTGACCCCTTGGGATTCAGCCAGTATTTGCCGCTGACCGCTTGTCCTCCTTCACTGGCCTTGATTTCTTTGCAAGTTTCAGCGGGCAGTTCAGGAATGGAACCGAGGGGTACTGGAGCACAAAAAGATATAGAGCGAAAACTTCAGAGCGGAAAAACGTAATAAGTATGCGTCAGTTTTGGCTGCGCGCCAGGCTCCAGGTCTGAAAAATAGCGGAAATATTGCCGATCAAATAAACGGAAAAGGGTACGAACCTAGACGCTCTGTCGACAAAACTAACATTAAATCCAAAGCCAGCACTGTTGCCGAACATTTTCTTTCTCATCCTAGTCAGTGTTATACTGACATGCAACTAATCCCGCTTGAACTTATCCACTCCTCACGTGATTCCATCAGAAAAGTCAGTCTGTTAACAGTTAATTAATGGTCTAATATAAATATAGATGTGGCCCGCCTTGATTAGCCCAGGCTACCTGTGGGTTCGCGCTGTTGCTATTGTCAAGCTTTTTTAACTTAATGTGTATATATTTCTGTAAAATTGCAAATATGCGAGTCATAATAAAAGTTGTTGTTGTTGTTAAATAGATTTAACAGGGACACTGAAGCCTCACATTTTGAATAGACGCGATGAATCGTAAAAGTTGTAACCTATGTACACCCGTTTTATCTTTACTTTAGTTGGTTTGTTTTGTTCGTCGTTTCTGCCGCTCCATTAGTTTGGAAATATGCGTTACGACATCCCCGATTGTATAATTTAGTAACATCTAAACCTGAAGAAGGCTAGTCTGGCTGGCCGAAATATTGTATTGAATATACGACGTTGTATCAGCCTTGGATTAGTCTGACTTCTCATCGTTTTACGAACTTTAGGTTCTTTCCCAATTTTTCCAACATTTTCTCGTCACAAATGGATAGCTGTTATAATTATTCCGCGGAGAATCAAATTTTTTCGGACTAAAAAATTAGCATTAGGAAGGTTTCCGAACACTATTTCCCCACGACGTACAGGAAAATTCGGTGCGAGAACATTTTTCACAAACCCTCTTTGCATATTGCATCCATATAAGCGAAACACTTCATATATAAGCAAGAGAGCCTCTAAGCAGGCAGGGGAAGTCTTGTTTCCTTAACAGTGCAATGCTGAAGCGTAAAAAAATCAACCGAGCGACATAATCGCGGTCCCTGATTTTAGTCCGCCATTCTCTCCGCCTTTGCACCCCATGCATATTGGTTGCATAAGCCCGCAAGTACGGTAGCGCAGAAAGCTGCGCAGTACGTTTTTTGCTCTGAAAGTAAAACCTACATTAAGCAGACCCCGATTTGGTGACCAGGCAATTATTTCTATCTATTTTTGTGCTGTTTTGTTATACAAACTTGCCTCTATTCATGTTTCGTCTAAAATAATATCTTCCAGAATCAGGAACAAAATCTTCAGGTTTGGCCTCCTTGGTGCGGTCGTTTAATTCACACGTTGCTCGGGAAATAAGGTAATTGTAACTTTGACACCTGACCTCACGATAACATTCCTGTAAGCACAAACCACCCAGCGATATCCTTTTGATCGTTTTGATGACGTGTCCCTTTAGCTTCATGCCATATATGGAAGATTCCGCTTGGCTGCACTGCAGAGCGGTTGCTCCACAGAACATTGGGCAAAAGACGAGGAGAATGGTAATGTTGAGCAGTTGTTTGACAACCATGTCTGTTCTACTTCACGGCAGCAGAAGTTCTGAAATCGGAAAAATAACTGCAGTCGATCCTTCCGTAAGCGACCACCCCAAATTTCAAGTCTAGGAGGTCGCTCACGGAGTGTGATCGCTTAAGGACGAGAGCTTAGACCATATAAGATTCTGGGTGAAAAGCCTCTACAGTTGCCATATGCTAAGTATATGGTAACTATAGACTTACCCCATGCGTCAGTGCCTATTCAGACCCATATAAAAACTTTTAGTAGCCACAAAAGTATTTAAGCTTTCCAAAGGTATTTATTCAGAGTATCACGGTTCACTTCTTGTAAACTACGACGCCTTGTTATCCAATTTCCGCTCTATTAACTCTCAAGTGGTCGCTTACGGGAGGTTACACGCAAAAGAAAATTTCAAGCTTTAAGCTCTAAAAGTTGTCGCGGTCGCTTATGAGAGGTGGTCGCTTACAAGAGGTTCCAAAAATAGTGATTTGACTTGGAAACTTTTGGTATTTTGGAAAACTGGTCGCTGAGGAGAGATGTTTGCAACCGAAGGCTATGCACTATTTCTGCTCTTTTAACCCGATGTATTGAATACTTTTTGCGCGACGCGGGTTTAAAAACTCAAAATTTTACAAGTATATTGTTAAAGAACAAAAATTGAATGTTTTTTGGAAAAAACTGTTGCTGGAAACTCTTGGTGGAAAAACTCTGTAAACAGTTAAAAATTTGCATGTGCTTAGAATAAGATTACCTCAAAGCGAAGTGTTATTTTAACCTGGATGCTTATCTCGATTTAGCCGTACTGTTCTGGCAGGTGAAATACTATAATACATTTTACCTGACGATTTTTCTGAAATAATTTATGGTTATCGATTGTAGGTATGTTCTGTTCTTAATATGGAGTTATATTTTCTTCGATGTAAAAAGAGAGCAGACCTTAAATTACTTCTGAAGTGAAGATTTCAGATGGACAATTTTAGCTTATACCAAATATCTCCTAATAACACTCTAATTAAAAGGAAAAGGTGTTATTCGCGGAAATTGGTTAGAAGTCGGTTTCATTCAAAAGAACTTTGCAACACGTACACTAAAAACTTATGTGAATTGATTTCTGTTATTAAAACTACTGATTACTTTTAAGTAAAAAAATATTTAAAAATATTATAAAATATGAATAAGGCGTAACCCGTAGGGCCGCCTTTCTTCTTCAATAAGTAAGCTTAAGTTGTTGTTGTTGTTTGATAGCAGTTGCACAACAATCTTTATTTGAGTTTTTCTTTTGTTTAAAGTATATTTTAATTCAATTCTGTACGAATCATGCATTCTTATATTGCTCTCGTTGTATTAGTTTGGTCAGACTCTTTGGAATCATAAAGAAAATGTAAAATGAAAAAGGTATTCAGTCGAAGGAAAAATATGGTAATAATCATTTTAGCTAATAATCCATGTAACATGGTACTCACTTGTATGCACACCTGTTGGAGGGGAGAGGATATTCTGCGAAGTTCTGTATGGGGAGGCTTCGCCCCGAGGTTTAACCCCTTACCCTTTTGTTTACCATTTTGGCGGAAAAGGTAGTCCCTTTTGTATACCTTTCATTGAAAAAAGGTGTCCCTTTCACACACCTTCATAACTGGGTCGCATTATGAAAGAATTGTTGAAAAAAGAAGTCGTCTTGTCATTTTTCTTGTAGCGCCTAATAAAGGAAATGATACGGTCATAAGGTACGTCTGTTCAAAATATTTTAACTAAGGACCCCTTAAAATAACTAAAAGACAGATTTCCTGACCCTATCATATACCTCAACTTTTGAAATCCCTACCCTTTTGTATACCAGAAACCTGAAAAAGGAACCCCTTTCAGGCGAGGCCTCCCCGTCTAGGCCATCATTGCGGGGTACCCCCAGGTTTGCGCATAATGTTGCCATACGCGTTGCGTGGATGTTTTCATGGAGGATAAACACCTGTACACTGTGTATCGTCACGTGCGTAAAATTCACGTCACTACTCAGGACTTGCCGATTTCTAGACCCTCCCGAGGTTATCAGAACCCTTAGCTACTATAAAATTTCTTACAGATAGCAAGCTACAAGTAGAAGCAAGTGTTTGTAGTCTTTGCAATACGCGTTTCATTTTCAGGTTTAAGAGGCCCTGCGCCTAAGAAACGACCGATGATTTCCGGCTAAAAAATAAAATCGGCCGATTTTTATCTCTCAAATAGTGGTTACCGAATACTATTTAAAAATGAATTTCTTTTGTTTCCGTTTCGCTTTAAACCAAAAATATCGAGCCGCAAACTTTTTCCGTCTGATAGCAGCAAAATCAGGCCGAAAATAAGCCCCCGCAAAAAACGGTTCAGAAATCACTATCGCAACGCAAAATAATAAGAGAACTACACAGTGATGAAGAAAAAGACCTTTTAATGCAATATCATTCGATAAACATCGAAAAACTGCCGAAGCGAATAAAAAATAAAGTTTCAAATATTGCATACTAAATTAGATGGAGCGTTGGAGCTGATTTTAAAATAATTATTTCTCAAAAGTCCAACGCTGTTGAAAGTAATCACAGTGATGAATCAGACATTGGAGGGATATACATCACGTTTCTGGAAAAACATTTTTCGGCCAAAGTATATTGACCTTGTACAAAGCGTTCAAAGTTACCGTGTTTACCGTTATCCTGCTCCTTCGGCGGAACACTTCTCTGTTGCCAATACGGCCGTGGATAGCGTGGTAAACGCCACTTTAAACCTCGCTAGGCGCTCAAATCCATCCTAAATAGAAGAATATAGAATTAAAAGAAAAAGGAAGATGAAAGATAGGCAGAAAAAGAAAATAGCTCGAAATTACCATCTGCTAAGGAGAGTTGAATCTTGGAAATGTTGTCGCGTGACAGCGTTCA
>NC_138152.1:3723200-3770700 GCF_964199315.1 Orbicella franksi
CGTTGGAATGTATGTAACGAAATACGTGCTGCCCACATTCAAAGCACTTGGAGACTAGCTGAGGCTGAATTCATCATCGTTAATAGGAACAACATAAAACTGTTTCATTTCACGACTTATGGTGATAGAAAGATTGTTTTTGTTTTAGTTATATTTCACGCATTCGTTTGGATTCCGCCGCAGTTTGGACAAATGAACGCTGTCACGCGACAACATTTCCAAGATTCAACTCTCCTTAGCAGATGGTAATTTCGAGCTATTTTCTTTTTCTGCCTATCTTTCATCTTCCTTTTTCTTTTAATTCTATGTACTTCTATTTAGGATGGATTTGAGCGCCTAGCGAGGTTTAAAGTGGCGTTTACCACGCTATCCACGACCGTAATGGAAACAGAGAAGTGTTCCGCCGAAGGAGCAGGATAACGGTAAACACGGTAACTTTGAACGCTTTGTACAAGGTTGATATACTTTGGCCGAAAAATGTTTTTCCAGAAACGTGATGTATATCCCTCCAATGTCTGATTCATCACTGTAATTACTTTCAACAGCGTTGGACTTTTGAGAAATAATTATTTTAAAATCAGCTCCAACGCTCCATCTAATTTAGTATGCAATATTTGAAACTTTATTTTTTATTCGCTTCGGCAGTTTTTCGATGTTTATCGAATGATATTGCATTAAAAGGTCTTTTTCTTCATCACTGTGTAGTTCTCTTATTATTTTGCGTTGCGATAGTGATTTCTGAACCGTTTTTTGCGGGGGCTTATTTTCGGCCTGATTTTGCTGCTATCAGACGGAAAAAGTTTGCGGCTCGATATTTTTGGTTTAAAGCGAAACGGAAACAAAAGAAATTCATTTTTAAATAGTATTCGGTAACCACTATTTGAGAGATAAAAATCGGCCGATTTTATTTTTTAGCCGGAAATCATCGGTCGTTTCTTAGGCGCAGGGCCTCTTAAGTTGTGAGGCGGCAAAAGAACAATCAAACAAAAACAAAAACAAATAAGGAGTACGTTATAGATTTCCTGGGCACCTTGCAAATTGGGTTCTGGCACGTACCTAGCCAAACTTCATATAAAAGTTAGTTATGTCTGTTTGTACGCTCTATTTCATGTGGTATGTTTGCTTCCCATAAAGCATTGCCCCGGATTTTGCTGCAGCGTAATGAACTCTATTACAATATAAACAAGCGTGTAAGAACCTATATTTTTGAAGTCTTTCAAAATAGGTTTTTGTATCGTTGCGAAGTTATTGGCAATTTATGTTAAGTAGGTTCTTAATTAGGTTCTTAAGGAGATATAGTTGTTTTTTCCCAAAAAATAAATAATTTTGAGTTTGGTCATATACAGTATTTGTTCACGACTGTATAATGATAAGTCTAACACAGCTAATTACAGAATGTATATGCAGTGTTGTCTCTATAACAAGAGTGCATAATTCAACCGTAACCCATGTATAAGAACCTGCTTGATCTTGCTTGGCTAAACAGGTTCTTATATTTTGGACATTAAAATGGCAAATTTCTACCAGCAGGTTCTTAAACCACTAGGTTTTCACTTGCAGGTTTTTACTGTCCTCTTCATCCTCTGGTGGTTGGATTTGGATTTCGAGATTTCCATAAGGGTTTTGGCAAGATGCGTCCTCGATATTGCTCAAGTATTTTAAAACCGTCACGTTTTCGTGCCATTACTAACGTTAGTCAAGTAGGCAGGTGTTAATGTCATCGATATGTTTTCCATTAGTGTGCACCAGCAGATATCTATCTTTCTAAACAAGACTAAGAAGACGAACTCGCAAGTACAATTAATATCATCCACGAAGCCTTGATATAAATTATATGAGATTGTCCTTTCCGCATTGATTTGCAACTTAGTATGACATCGCCTTTAAAACACAGCGTCCCTCATTGAAGCTGTCCTATGCAGTTGCCAATGGAATTTCTCGAGTTTTGGGACGATTAAATCCCCAAGCATTCTTGAGAAAGTCAATGTCAAGCCTCGTAAGAATGCTTAATGCGTGTGTTATTGTGTTTTCAACTAACGCGAAATGTCCGCTTTAATTGAAATATGGATAACTTCAAGTTCAATTTTCTCTCGTGGGGTCAGCTTGAGAGCTTAGATCTCGAGAAATTCTTCTTACCTTTATACAAAATATTACCATGCTATGAGGGTTTTTTTGGTAACTTTATTTTTGCCATTATCGCTGGAATGTTCTGCGGAAGTCATCTTAATTACATAGAGAACTGATACATACATGGCGCGCGTAGATACAGAATTTCTCTTTGAGTGTTCGACCAGATCTCACGGGACGCGTGAGATAAAAGGTTGAACATTCAAAGAGGAATTCCATAATTTCAACCCATGCCCTAACAAATCAGTTCTGTGGGACAAATCGAACTATGACGAAAATTTCCCAACTATAAAGTTTACGTTATAGATTTCGATCCTGGAGACCTTGCAAACTGGGTTCTAGCACGGCGTACCTAGGCAAGCTTCATACTAAAGTTAGTTATGTCTGTTTGCACTCTCTATTTCATATGGTAAGTTTGCTCCATATGTAGCATTCTTCCGAATTCTGTTGTAGCGTGATCTACCACTTCCTTTTCAGTCTTGTTTTGTGATCCTTTTCCAGCCATTTAAGCAAGGGATCAACAAGTATGAATCGTAAAGAAATGGTTCGGAAAAAAAATCGACGTTGAAACGTAACGGAGAAATACTACGCATTAATTTTATTTATCAATTTGCTTTTATCTCCCGCTACTTATGCGTATGGTAAATCGTATAATTGGTCAAAGCTAAAAGCACAGATTAGGGTAAGGTAAACTTGTTTCTACACAATAGTAAGACTACTACTAAATAGCGAATAAAATTAAAGTGATTTTGAATTCATATGTTTCTTTTCATACCCGCAAGGTTCTCTTTGTTACATACATATATAATGTTATAATTGTTGTGTGCGTAATTTTTAATTTCCTACGCAAGTTTTCCTTTGTTACATATATCGTGATATATAATGTTTTAAACGATTATAGTGATTATATGCGTAACTCACCGCCTTGGTTGACGGTCTGATTCGATTATATTTTCCCCAAGAAACTGAACGTTCCTAAGTTCCAAATGGCTCAAGAGCAGATTGGAAATGAATACTTGATTATGGACGTCAGTTATTAAAGATATATCTATGAATCTGCACCTGCCTCACAATAATTTTATGGATCTTATTGCCCTCCTTGATGAATGGATTGTGCTTAGATACGTGAGAGTGTCAGTAAATATCTCCCGCGACATGCATTAACACATGCACAATGTAAGTGTATAATTAACGGTAATCGTCAAACCTGCATCTCTGAGCCTCCATGAAGCCGACACTCTATATCAAGCGAACAGTTGACAAGGTCCCACAAAATTTTCCACTTATTGTCGGCAGATTGTTCATTTATTAAGCGGACACCTCTATAAAACTGTAGTGGATACCCAAAAAGTGGTTGAAATGGAGATTTCTACTGTTTGTAGCCTGTAGTAAACAGATACTTGTAACAAGATTATATACCCTCTAATTATTCCCAATATCTTTAAAAAAAAACAAACAAAGCTCAAAGTTTGGCCGAGATAACAGCAGAATTATTATCGTAATAAAAATTATGTTGAAAGAAGAGCATCTTGTTTCTCTGGCCTTACTGATAATGATGCTCTAAGCGGATTCTAGAGCATTCTCCGCGCTTGCAAGTTTGACTGTACATTGGAACCCCGCCATACGACCACCCCGTTAATACGACCACCTTGCTATTACGACCACTTTATTCTGGTCCGAACTAAAGCTCAGTCAGTCATATTCTTATTCAAAGAACCCCTTTAATACGGCCACCCCGTTAATACGGCCGTGCAGATTTTCGAGGCAAGCTGGATTCCACTGTATTCACACAAGTTTGAGTCGCCAACTTATGCCTCATTAATTTTTAAAGAGTTGCCTTCCCAAGCAGAAGAAAGAGGAAGTTTAAATTTAAAGTTTAAAGTCCAGTGCACGAATGCCCAGAAAATTTACCCTTTCTGCCTCTTGGAATCAAGGACGACTTGCGTATTTTTGTGACGAGTTAGAATTGTCGAAATTTCAAATTCTCTCCAATGAAGGATTGAGAACTCGTAATTACAATGATACTAGTCTACTTCCAATAGCCTTGAAAAAAATATTTTTAGCTGGGGTCTAGCTCCTTTGTGTGCCAGGCATTATATTAGCAAGTATAGTTGACATTTGTCAGTAAATCAAGCCAACGAAAACCTCGGACGAAAATCAAAGTACAAAGCTGAATGTATTGCTTGAAAGCCCTCAATCGAGGGTCCAACAATCAATACACTCTTTATTTTTTGTAAGAATACGTTTATAACGAATGTCGAGGCTGAAATTTACGAAATTTCAAGAATATTTTAAGAATGAACCCGAGGCTCAGGTTTTGAAACTAACATAATTTTTTGTGCTAAAAATTGGTAAATACAACACAAGTATATGTTTTTAACTAAACCGTATAAAATGCTTTCTTCTCTAAACGACAAAACTAGCCAAAAAGCAACAAAAACAGCACTAGCCGTATGTTCGATGCTCTGTTGCCTGCAGGCTGGCTCCAAGATTACTCTAATACCATCAAGACACTAAGTACATTCGAAAACAGAAATTTCATACGCTAGATTCTAAGAATATTCACAAGAGTATTTTCAGCCTAAAATCACAAGAAAAATGGGAATATTTAGCCTCGGTGGGAAAAACAATATTCTTATTAAAAAAAAAAAAAAAAAAAGAGTGTTGTCCAAATTGGAGTTCACCATGAGCGCTAGATAAAAACACTGAGAACGTTTTTTCAAACGGTTAGCCTACATATTCACACAAATTCCATCGGCAAGATAACTTGTTTACAACTCTGCCTATTGTTTTAATTTATTCTCAAAATTACAGGCACCTTTCCACCAGTATTTTTGCATGTTTTACTTTAGGTCGAGAGCAACCTTGTATCAATGTATTATTGGCCAGTGTCTGTATTCAGCGGTAATTTGAAATCCCGGGGGGTACTTTAGGAATTTCTGGGTGGGGATGTACCACTGGAACCCTGAAACCCTTAGCCTATACCAGATCTAGTTGAGCTGAATTTTGCTACCCTATACTAGAGTAACCAGTATTAAAACCACCGATTTCCGTCTGAATACTTATTTTTGACAGTTAATAATATCCAGTTGTGTTTTATGATAGTCATCTATCGACGCTGTTGAGGCTGAGTTGCAAAAAATTAAACTTGCCGATTTCAGTTTTTTATATTTTTGAGTGGCAATTCCTGGTTTCCTTAGTCTAGATAAAATCTTCAACAAACTGGTCAGTTTAGTGGAAAATGATACCCTATTCTAGGCCCAAACGTCAGATTTATATACCCTATGCTAGAGTAAACTGCTTGAAAACCATACCCTTCACATCGGTACATACCTATTTTGGCCCATATATGGGAGTACCCTCCCCCCCCCCCCCCGGGGTTTGAAACACGAAAAGGGATCACTGTATTCATGTAAAATTGAAAACTGCTGGCATATAGCTGCCTGTCTCAACGGTTTAGATTTTTTCAGTGAGTCTCAGCGGTGATGTTACCGGATCTTGTTGAAAACAACACGATCTTAACGCTTGTACCACAACCTGGTGTAATTGTTGTTATGTATATGATATTTGTGCAGGTAAAGATATGTCATGGTAATTTGGTAGCTTATTTTATGACAGAGAAAATGACGTCACTGTGATTGACAAACGCGTAATCGTGTGAAGCCTCGAGCAATGAACGCCTAAGTACACTACTCGTGATGTGTGAAAATTCTTTCAAATTACACTCGCCTAAAGGCTCGTCCAATTTTGAGAGCATTTTCAAACATCGCGCGTATTGTAAATCCTTATTGGTTGCACTCGCCTATACCTATTTTTGACAACTTACGTCTTCTGTAAATACAATCTACAACACAACAGTAACAGCATGCAATGTCAAAATATAATCAGTAGCCTGTTCCAGTCTCTTGGTCATTAGGGACGGCCGAAAAAGCGAGAGGGCCACGAGCGGGATTTGGGAGAGAGAGAGACAGAAAAAAAAACAGGGTCGTCCTCTCCCGTTTTCTCTCCCAGACCCCGCTCGTCGCCTACCCGCTTTTTTGGTCGTCCTCACACAGACCAAAAACCTGAAATAAGAGGATCTCCGCTTAACAAGTTGTCTCGTAAAACGCTTCAATATCAGTCGGAGTGAAGTGGCTGCCTCCAGCAAAGAATGCACAATAACCAACAGAGTTCCCCGTGGGGAAAGAGTAAGTAGAGCCACAGTAGGTGAAAGCAGTAAAAAAAGAGGAATGATAGTGGAATAGCCTTAACAGGCCTTCTCGGCGAGCCGTGTCGGTATTTACTCATTAAAAAAAAATAATAAAAATAAAAAATAAAAATTAATAAAAAAAAAAAACTGGTAATTCATCAGTCTGTTTGTTTTCCTAGAATATGGAAAAACGCTCTTCCAGGCAGAGGAAAGGAGCGTTTGGAGAAGATGTTTGTGTGATATCAACGAATAAATTCACCGGTAATTCCGCGGCAATCAACTTCTGTGCCAGAAGAAACTAGAGCAAGGCATCGATGAAACATGCGCTTGCGATTCAAATATGGGAACGCTAAAACCGTGCAAAATCGCCTAGTCTATCACTTGAGAGACCAAAACAATCAACAAAAGGGAAGATTTCTGTGCGAGAAGTTGCAAGACGTGAGGGATAAACAAAAGAAGCGAAATACGACTCCACGGATGACATGAGTTGCTTCTCAACTCAAGGACTGACACATTTTAATTGGCTTATCACGGTGCTCTACCGCTTCCTGCGGTTAATTTACAACAGAACAGAGCACAGTCTAAGCTTCTTTTATATTTACCAAACCCAAGTTTATTTATTTCTCTGGTAATCAACAACTACATTTCCTTTATAGAAATTAGCAACCTGTTAAGAACCCACCTAGCCTAAATTGCCAATAACTACCTCAAAATACAAGAACCTATTTTGCCAGACTTCAAAAAACGTAGGTTCTTGCACGCGGGTTTTTCTTGTGTGGCAGCAGATAATATGTTACGTGAATTTCTAAGAATGGAACCAATTTGACGCAATAATTTTGTCACCCTAGAAATGCTGCTAACTGTGATGAAAAGCCAAATATACAGATCGCAGTTTTAATTCACCAACTTGATCAAGTTAAATAAATGTGTTTCTGCTCTATTTTAAGCATTGATTGTACTCTATTGAATTTAAAATGCGATAATGTTAATCCTGTAATCTGATTGGTTAGTTAAGCCGTGATGATATTATTTGTAGGTTTCCTGCAATGTTTGTCTACCGTCATTGATCATTTCGAGTGGGTTTCTATCCGTCTATTACAAATGAATATATGAAAGTTCAAATATTTGAACTGCGGAGAATGATATGAAGGTATGATTTATCATCAAAGTTATGCACACAGCTTAAGCAGTTGTAAAATAAAAGCCTGAAAAAATTCAGGCCTGAAAGGGATTCGAACCCATGACCTCTGCGATACCGGAGCAGTGCTCAGTTGGTATAGCACTGCACCGATATTGCAGAGGTCATGGGTTCGAATCCCATTCAATCCCATTGTCCTAAGTTAGTTACACGCTTCGCGAACACCAAATCACCATACGGTTCTTTTAAGGTTTCTTAAGGTAAAATATATCAACGGCTTAAAACGCAATGTTAATCAAACAGCACATAGCCAAATCTAAAATCAGCCATTTTAAAGAAGGTGCAGTTCTGTGGAAGTCATGTTTTAAAACTGATGTGATGGAGGATCTGTCCATCATTGCCAGTCAACGGATCCACAGGTTCAAAGAATAGCCTGGAGTTGAAGTACGTGCCTCATCACCGAAGTCTAACTCACCCAGTGAGTTATCCGCAAACGAAGCTTCGTTAGCTTCAGTTACTCCTATTCCGTGATCGGCACGTGAGCAGCTTCTTCCACCTCCGCCAATCATAAGCACTGCACCGTCCCCGCTACTCCAGTCACACCAGAAACCGATTGCATGGGAGCCTTGTATTTCTCCACTACATGTGGCCTGTTGAAAGCCGCCAGTTGATTGATATTGTCCGCCATATTGTACAGTGCAACTCCCCAAGCACTGGTCTGTGGCCCAAACTACGCCATTCCTGAAGTCGCCATAGTTGGTGACTTTGGAGCGGAACGTCTGTCCACCAAGGCAGTTACCCGTGGTCTGCAGCAAAGGTGTATGTTGTGAGTCGTCACTGCGCGTGATCTTGAATTCGCTTCCTCTTACCGTCCAGAATGCTGGCGACATCATGTCAGCGTTGATCGACGGATCACTTGTGTCCCCAGAAGCGTCGTTCTTGTCATACCACCAATGTCCAGTATCGTCCATCCAATTTTTGGCATCATCATTTGAAAACCGAGCGATCAGTGTCCAACCTTGATTAATTGAGATAACCAGATTTAGAGGATGCCACTTTAATAGACAGTCGAACTCCGCTTTAAGGACATATATTAGAGAAGCAAAATTTCGGACGTTTTTTTTAGGCACGCCCATTCTTTACGTTATTTCTACCATACCTATACTGACCGTTATTGTGATGTTTTCATTAATTGGATATTTTTTTCACGAGAAGAAAAAAAAAAGTAACTTAAACATTTCAACACACGGCACCTCACTTCAAGCATCTGAGAAGGTCACCTTATGATAACGGTCCCTTGTTGAGGTCTAAAAAAAGAGTTAATGGACTAAATATCGAACTCAAGTGCTATTTTAATACAGTTTTAACACTTCTGTTGTTCTGTTGTAAACAATGGCCTCTAGGTAACTTTGTTTACCACAGACAAATAGCTCGTTTCCATCGCGTTTGTCTGAGTCACAGCCAACGTTTAATTTTGGTCAAATTATATATATCTACTAAAAAAAGGTCAAAATACCGAGGTACAAATTTGAAATTTAGCTTACCCGTCATATGTTCTCTGATAGAGCCGCTGTTTCAGCCAATCAGAGCCCGCGTTATATCAAAACTTTAAAATAATTCAAGATAAATACCGTAAATCCTCGCATTAGCGCCCCCCCCCCCCTTAAATAAGCGCCCCCTTCGAATAAGCGCCCCACCTATCGGCCAAAATTTAAAATAATCGTCCCCCCCCCTTGAAAAAGCGCCCCCTCTCCTACCCCCAGTTTGTGGACGAGTAATGTCCACAAAAGAGAAACGTACCACTGCAAGTACTGCCATCTCCAGAATATCCAGCTTTACATGTGCAAGTGTGAGATCCAGGCGTGTTACTACACACAGCATTCACGTCACAGCCGTGAGAGTTTGTAGAGCATTCGTCGACGTCTAAAAAAGAGGTAAAGGACTAAATATCGAACTCAAGTGTTATTTTAGTACAGTTTTAAGACTTCTGTTGTTCTGTTGTTAACAATGGCCTCCAGGCAGCCTTGTTTACCGCGGACTAATAGCTCGTTTCCATTGCGTTTGTCTGAGTCACAGCCAACGTTTAAATCTGGTCAAATTATATATATCTAAAAAAACAATATCAAAATGCCGAGGCACAAATTCAAAATTCAGCTTACCCGTCGTATGTTCTCTGATAGAGCCACTGTTTAAGCCAATCAGAGCCCGCGTTATATGGAAACTTTATTATAATTTAAAATAAATACCGTAAATCTTCGAATTAGCGCGCCTCTCCCAATTAAATATGCCCCCCCCCCTTCCCTTCGAATAAGCGCCCCACCTATCGGCCAAAATTTAAAATAACCGTCCCCCCCCCTCGAAAAAGCGTCCCCTCTCCTACCCCCAGTTTGTGGACGAGTAATGTCCACAAAAGAGAAACGTACCACTGCAAGTACTGCCATCTCCAGAATATCCAGCTTTACATGTGCAAGTGTGAGATCCATGCGTGTTACTGCACACAGCATTCACGTCACAGCCGTGAGAGTTTGTAGAGCATTCGTCGACGTCTAAAAAAGAGGTGAAGGACTAAATATCGAACTCAAGTGTTATTTTAATACAGTTTTAAGACTTCTGTTGTTCTGTTGTTAACAATGACCTCCAGGCAGCCTTGTTTACCGCGGACAAATAGCTCGTTTCCATTGCGTTTGTCTGAGTCACAGCCAACGTTTAAATCTGGTCAAATTATATATATCTAAAAAAACAATATCAAAATGCCGAGGCACAAATTCAAAATTCAGCTTACCCGTCGTATGTTCTCTGATAGAGCCACTGTTTAAGCCAATCAGAGCCCGCGTTATATGGAAACTTTATTATAATTTAAAATAAATACCGTAAATCTTCGAATTAGCGCGCCTCTCCCAATTAAATATGTCCCTCCCCCTTCGAATAAGCGCCCCACCTATCGGCCAAAATTTAAAATAATCGTCCCCCCCCCCCTTGAAAAAGCGCCCCCTCTCCTACCCCCAGTTTGTGGACGAGTAATGTCCACAAAAGAGAAACATACCACTGCAAGTACTGCCATCTCCAGAATATCCAGCTTTACATGTGCAAGTGTGAGATCCATGCGTGTTACTGCACACAGCATTCACGTCACAGCCGTGAGAGTTTGTAGAGCATTCGTCGACGTCTAAAAAAGAGTTAAAGGACTAAATATCGAACTCAAGTGCTATTTTAAAACAGTTTTAACACTTCTGTTGTTCTGTTGTTAACAATGGCCTCCAGGCAGCTTTGTTTACCGCCGACAAATACCTCCTTTCCATTGCGTTTGTCTGAGTCACAGCCAACGTTTAATTTTGGTCAAATTATATATACCTAAAGAAAAAAAAGGTCAAAATACCGAGGTACAAATTTGAAATTTAGCTTACCCGTCGTATGTTCTCTGATAGAGCCACTGTTTAAGCCAATCAGAGCCCGCGTTATATGGAAACTTTATTACAATTTAAAATAAATACCGTAAATCTTCGAATTAGCGCGCCTCTCCCAATTAAATATGCCCCCCCTCCCTTCGAATAAGCGCCCCACCTATCGGCCAAAATTTAAAATAACCGTCCCCCCCCCCCCTCGAAAAAGCGTCCCCTCTCCTACCCCCAGTTTGTGGACGAGTAATGTCCACAAAAGAGAAACGTACCACTGCAAGTACTGCCATCTCCAGAATATCCAGCTTTACATGTGCAAGTGTGAGATCCATGCGTGTTACTGCACACAGCATTCACGTCACAGCCGTGAGAGTTTGTAGAGCATTCGTCGACGTCTAAAACAGAGTTAAAGGACTGAATATCGAACTCAAGTGTTATTTTAATACAGTTTTAAGACTTCTGTTGTTCTGTTGTTAACAATGACCTTTAGGCAGCTTTGTTTACCGCGGACAAATAACTCGTTTCCATTGCGTTTGTCTGAGTCACAGCCAACGTTTAAATCTGGTCAAATTATGTATATCTAAAAAAACAATATCAAAATGCCGAGGCACAAATTCAAAATTCAGCTTACCCGTCGTATGTTCTCTGATAGAGCCACTGTTTAAGCCAATCAGAGCCCGCGTTATATGGAAACGTTATTATAATTTAAAATTAATACCGTAAATCTTCGAATTAGCGCCCCTCCCCCAATTAAATATGTCCCTCCCCCTTCGAATAAGCGCCCCACCTATCGCCAAAATTTAAAATAATCGTCCCGCCCCCCCTCGAATAAGCGCCCCCTCTCCTACCCCCATTTTGTGGACGAGTAATGTCCACAAAAGAGAAACGTACCACTGCAAGTACTGCCATCTCCAGAATATCCAGCTTTACATGTGCAAGTGTGAGATCCATGCGTGTTACTGCACACAGCATTCACGTCACAGCCGTGAGAGTTTGTAGAGCATTCGTCGACGTCTAAAACAGAGTTAAAGGACTGAATATCGAACTCAAGTGTTATTTTAATACAGTTTTAAGACTTCTGTTGTTCTGTTGTTAACAATGGCCTTTAGGCAGCTTTGTTTACCGCGGACAAATAACTCGTTTCCATTGCGTTTGTCTGAGTCACAGCCAACGTTTAAATCTGGTCAAATTATGTATATCTAAAAAAACAATATCAAAATGCCGAGGCACAAATTCAAAATTCAGCTTACCCGTCGTATGTTCTCTGATAGAGCCACTGTTTAAGCCAATCAGAGCCCGCGTTATAAGGAAACGTTATTATAATTTAAAATTAATACCGTAAATCTTCGAATTAGCGCCCCTCCCCCAATTAAATATGTCCCTCCCCCTTCGAATAAGCGCCCCACCTATCGCCAAAATTTAAAATAATCGTCCCGCCCCCCCTCGAATAAGCGCCCCCTCTCCTACCCCCATTTTGTGGACGAGTAATGTCCACAAAAGAGAAACGTACCACTGCAAGTACTGCCATCTCCAGAATATCCAGCTTTACATGTGCAAGTGTGAGATCCATGCGTGTTACTACACACAGCATTCACGTCACAGCCGTGAGAGTTTGTAGAGCATTCGTCGACGTCTAAAAAAGAGTTAAAGGACTAAATATCGAACTCAAGTGCTATTTTAATACAGTTTTAAGACTTCTGTTGTTCTGTTGTTAACAATGGCCTCCAGGCAGCTTTGTTTACCGCCGACAAATACCTCCTTTCCATTGCGTTTGTCTGAGTCACAGCCAACGTTTAATTTTGGTCAAATTATATATACCTAAAGAAAAAAAAGGTCAAAATACCGAGGTACAAATTTGAAATTTAGCTTACCCGTCGTATGTTCTCTGATAGAGCCACTGTTTAAGCCAATCAGAGCCCGCGTTATATGGAAACTTTATTATAATTTAAAATAAATACCGTAAATCTTCGAATTAGCGCGCCTCTCCCAATTAAATATGCCCCCCCTCCCTTCGAATAAGCGCCCCACCTATCGGCCAAAATTTAAAATAACCGTCCCCCCCCCCCTCGAAAAAGCGTCCCCTCTCCTACCCCCAGTTTGTGGACGAGTAATGTCCACAAAAGAGAAACGTACCACTGCAAGTACTGCCATCTCCAGAATATCCAGCTTTACATGTGCAAGTGTGAGATCCATGCGTGTTACTGCACACAGCATTCACGTCACAGCCGTGAGAGTTTGTAGAGCATTCGTCGACGTCTAAAACAGAGTTAAAGGACTGAATATCGAACTCAAGTGTTATTTTAATACAGTTTTAAGACTTCTGTTGTTCTGTTGTTAACAATGGCCTTTAGGCAGCTTTGTTTACCGCGGACAAATAACTCGTTTCCATTGCGTTTGTCTGAGTCACAGCCAACGTTTAAATCTGGTCAAATTATGTATATCTAAAAAAACAATATCAAAATGCCGAGGCACAAATTCAAAATTCAGCTTACCCGTCGTATGTTCTCTGATAGAGCCACTGTTTAAGCCAATCAGAGCCCGCGTTATATGGAAACGTTATTATAATTTAAAATTAATACCGTAAATCTTCGAATTAGCGCCCCTCCCCCAATTAAATATGTCCCTCCCCCTTCGAATAAGCGCCCCACCTATCGCCAAAATTTAAAATAATCGTCCCGCCCCCCCTCGAATAAGCGCCCCCTCTCCTACCCCCATTTTGTGGACGAGTAATGTCCACAAAAGAGAAACGTACCACTGCAAGTACTGCCATCTCCAGAATATCCAGCTTTACATGTGCAAGTGTGAGATCCATGCGTGTTACTACACACAGCATTCACGTCACAGCCGTGAGAGTTTGTAGAGCATTCGTCGACGTCTAAAAAAGAGTTAAAGGACTAAATATCGAACTCAAGTGCTATTTTAATACAGTTTTAAGACTTCTGTTGTTCTGTTGTTAACAATGGCCTCCAGGCAGCTTTGTTTACCGCCGACAAATAGCTCGTTTCCATTGCTTTTTTCTGAGTTACACGAAACGTCTAATTTTGGTCAAATTATTTACATCTAAAAAAAAAAAAAAAAAAACGTCAACATGCGTCAAAATTTCAGCTTTCTCGACGTGTGTTCTCTGATAGAGTCGCTGTTTCAGCCAATCAGAGCCCGCGTTATATGGAAACTTCATTACAATTTACTTTGAATACCGTAAATCTTCGAATTAGCGCCTCTCCCCCCTTGAATAAGCGCTCTCATCGAATAAGCGATGATCTGACGTGGCATGAAGCTACGGATCCACTTGGCTATCGCTATTTACTTTGACAGTGTTATGACGAAATTCATTGTCAATAGCAATTCAGAAGCATGAAAAACTGACGTCAATTTGTTTTTCCGACAGCAAATTGTCAAAATTTCCGCTCTCTCTCGTTAACGCATCGCATAAATTATGAATTCATGTGTCCGTCCGCTTATTGACAATGAAAATTAACCAATGAGCGCGCTAGAATTTCTGTAGTTATTGTAAAAATGAAATTTGCGCACAGCAGGGATGTGCAAAAGCAATAGGCGCGAACATCCTTAAGCAAAAAACTCGTGAATGTTCTCTATTTGGTCTCTTCAGGAATTTACTTATTCATTTGTCTTTAAATGTTCAAAACATTGCCATTTCAAAGACGACCTACAGTTACTGTTTACTAATGTGAATCGACACCCATATACAATGAAGGTTTTGGGACACCTTTTGTTTTCTAGATTCTCGGCTCTTACAGTACGGAAAATAAAACTGACCAATACAACTTTTGCCATCTCCAGCATATCCAGCTTTACATGAGCAAGTATAAGATGCATGAGTGTTACTACAGACAAGGAAAGTTTCTGCCAATATGATCAAAACACGATACTAAGGATGACCTCCGACCACTACATAATAATAGCTAATAGTGCACGATAGTTCAGCCAATCGGATTGTTGCCATTGCATTTGTGTAACAAAGGTATGGGTTTATTTATTTTTTGAGACAAGTATCATAAAAATGTTACTGAGCACATATATCATTATACCACTGCAAGTTTTTCCGTTTCCAGTAAATCCATGTTTACACAAACAGCGATAGGAACCCCGTGTATTCTTACAGTCGGCATTTACGTCACAGAAGGATTCCGATGAGCTACATTCATCAGCGTCTAAAACACAGCAACAACAACAAAAAGTGATTATTGTATACTGCAAAAAAGACGTTTTCTTCTGTTTGGTTTGTTTGTTTCGTTCTGTTTTGCTTTGTTTGGTTGTTGTTGTTGTTATTTGGTCTAAGTTCGATTGCCTTGATTTGGTGTGGTTTGTCTCCTGTCCACCCCTGACCTGTTCACTCCAGACCTGTTCTGTCCTTTTCTGTCCTTTTCTGTCCTAAGAGCTATGTCCTGTCCTCTTTTATCTTGTCCTGAATGCCCTATGCTATCCTGTATCGTCCGGAGTCTCCCCTGTCCCATGTGAGCTGTAGCGTTTTGTCCTGTCTTGTCTTGTTTTTTGTCCTATCTTTCCCCTTCCTGTCCTGTCCTATCCTGATCTGTTCTGCTCTGTTCTGGTCTGTATTGTCATTCCCTTTCCTCTTCTCTTCTGTCCTGTCCTGTCCTGTCCTGTCCTGTCCTGTCCTGTCCTGTCCTGTCCTGTCCTGTCCTGTCCTGTCCTGTCCTGTCCTGTCCTGTCCTGTCCTGTCCTGTCCTGTCCTGTCCTGTCCTGTCCTGTCCTGTCCTGTCCTGTCCTGTCCTGTCCTGTCCTGTCCTGTCCTGTCCTGTCCTGTCCTGTCCTGTCCTGTCCTGTCCTGTCCTGTCCTGTCCTGTCCTGTCCTGTCCTGTCCTGTCCTGTCCTGTCCTGTCCTGTCCTGTCCTGTCCTGTCCTGTCCTGTTCTGTTCTGTCCTGTCCTGTCCTGTGCTTTCCTGTCCTGTCCTGCCCTGTCCTGTCCTATCCTATCATGCGCTGTTCTGTACTGTCCTGTTCTGTCCTGTCCTGTCCTGTTCTGTCCTGTCCTGTCCTGTCCTGTCCTGTCCTGTCCTGTCCTGTCCTGTCCTGTCCTGTCCTGTCCTGTCCTATCATGCGTTGTCCTGTACTGTCCTGTTCTGTCCTGTCCTGTCCTGTTCTCTCTTCTGCAGTCCTGCACTTTCCTATCCAGTTTGTACTATTCTGTCCTTCACATTCTGTCACGTCCTTTTCTGTCTTGCCTTGTCCTGCCTTAAAAATCTTGCCGCGTTGTGTCGTGTCTTGTTGTTTCGTGTCGTTTCGTGTATAGCCTTTCTTTGCCTCGCGTTGTCATGTCTTGTCTTGTCTTTGAATCAAATCGGTTTTGGATTATCATATCTTATTTTTATTAATGGTACTTACCCTCTGTCTTCATGTCACAGTAGGCAAGTAAAATTTTCTCAATCTCAAGGAAAAGAAGCCAGTAGTTGCCGTTATCAGCCCATTGTCCCTCACTTGCCTTGATTTCTTTGCAAGATTTTGCAGGCAGATCCGGTATAGAACCGAGGCGAACTGTTAAACAGTAACAAAGTTGATTTCAAGAAAAGGTCATCGTTCAGATCTTTTTTTTTTGGTAGAAATCATTGCATTGCTGACGAAAACAAAAAAAATTATGAATATTTTACGAAAATTACAATAGTTTCCTCGATTTTCGAGTGAGAGAGGTTTTCCCCAAAAGCAACATTTGTTCGGATATAAATTCTGGCCACCCAGTATTTCATAGGAAAACAATTAAATCATATTATGCCCATATTTAAAAAATAAACTTTAAATAAAATGAAAGTGATCGATGAATTGAATGTTTCTATCACATTAATTTACCTCTATCCTTGTCTCGTTTGAAATAATATCTGTCAGAGTTGGGAACGAAGTCTTCAGGTCTGGCTTCCTTGGTACGGTTGTTCAATTCACAGGTTTCCTTGGAAATGACGTAGTTAAAACTCTGGCATCTAACGTCGCGATAACATTCCTGCAAGCACACATTACCGAGTGGTGCTTCCGCGATCTTCTTGTAGATGTGTCGCTGTAGCATCGTTCCCGAGATGGAATATTCAGCTTCACCGCTACATTCCTCAACAGCTGAGTCAACGAACGCTTTTTGGCAAAGCAGAAATACAGCGATGATATAGACGCACTGTGAAGCCATAATTTTTGCTGACTTTGACCCAGTTATACCTATGTAGCGCACTGTAGTCCTGTAGATATAATGGTTGAAAAATAACACGGATAAGTGCATGGAGAAGTTACATAAAACAGAACAAAGCTTTAGTCATACTTACCGAGTTGAAATCACGGCGTCGACAAAATAAGGATCGGACCGGATCGGATCACGGACCGGATCACGGATTGGATGGCGGATCAGACCGCGGATCACGGGTCGGATCACATAAAAGGAAAGTTAAAAAAAAATCAAAACAAAAATCGAATCGTTTATCAGATAATAATAAATAAAAAAAATCAAAGGAAAAAATTAAAATATGTTAAATGAAAATAAGAAATGTTGCGTGACAAGCCAAAATAAAGTCTGCGTGACATAATGGAACGTAGGTCCCGTTGAAAGAAGAATCGAAGAGCTCCGCAACCTCACAAGTATAAACTTAAATGGCTATAGGACACTAAGGCCTTTCAGTGCTACGGCTGCGAATGGACCATTCTAGTCCCAGGCGAAATCCCTGATCCGCCAAATGATATAATTGAGTCTACTAATGAGTGTAAGTCATTTATGAAGGACGGGAAACTACAAGTTCATCTCGGGCCCACGCATTACCACCTACGTGCTGCATGCATTGCCGCCAAGAATCCCGAATTTGACGCAAGTAATGACATGTTAATTACAGAGAATGACAAGAGGTCATTTAAGTGTCATTGTCTGAGAAAGTGTTCCAGGGGCCAAAAGTTGTGGTCAACCGATTTGGCTGAAACTTGGCACAGAAGTTGGGTGCAATGAGATATTTCAAAAGCCAATTTGGCTCACTTCTCCGACTTTTAGTTTTGGAGTTTCAGGGGGGATCTCATTTTTTGCCCTTTGAGCACCAAAAACCCAGCCTTCCAGGGGACATTTTGAAAGTGCCATAAAACCCAATTGGTAAACTGTGCTTCCAAATGAATTTGACCATGAACTCTACTATAATAGAGCTTTCATTTCATACATGTAACTTTGTCCTCGAGGTATTGGACAGAGAGGAGCCTTGGGCTAGAGTTTGGCAAAAATTGATGTCAAAATTACAACCCAAAATTGCCATTTTTCAAAAAATCAGTGTATCTACCTGCCTTCTTGCATAACTTCTGTACCTATACCATTATTTACTTTAGTGACCCAGTTATCAGAATCAGTTGAGAAAAATTTGGCTTATCAAAGTTTGTTGAATTTTTGCCACAAACGCTCCATGTTCCTCTAAGGACATTCAAAATGGAATTTTGAGCATAATTCATGCCATAAACAAACCAAATTGCTGACATGAAATCCTTATTCTGTATTTAGTGAGTGAAAATGAATTGTTAAAACCAAATCAGTTTCAGTGTTCAGAAATACTGTGATTCTTACCTTACATTTGCTCTTAAAAGACCAACATTTATCCTACAACAAAATGCGCAAGTTAACAATATACTGTGTCTAACGTAAGCAATTCAGGATTGAGGGGTGTAACAAGTTCACTAGCAGGTGTCCCCTCCCCACCCACTACCCCCCCCCCTGTCACACACACGTAGAAAACCAGAAATCTACTTTCTAGGGAAAAGTTTGAGTAAAGAAAGTGTTAGGTGAGATTAGGTGTTAGGTAGATTTTGAGACAATATAGGTAGATTTTGAGACAATATTAGGACTTCATAACGATGCGAAGCAGACTCCATATGCGGGAAAACATTCTCTAGCATGGTGTCATTATGAAGTCGTAATACTGTCTCAAAATCGAATGTGTTTTTTATCGCGATTCATCTATTTTTGTAGAAAACAAAAAATGTTTAATCAATTAATCGAGCTTCAGAATACAACGATAACTCTGAGATAGGTTTCAAACTGGGTATAAGATTCCTAAAATTATGCCACCTCCATTTACATACTAAAATAACTAATTATAACATAACTAAAGCAAAGCGCGCGCTCTGATTGGTTTATTTAGCATCTACTATTTGCCCATGGGTGTACGCTGCTGAAGTGTGTGCTAATGTTTACAAAGCAAATCTTTTGACAGACATTGTTTCCAAGGTAATGGCTGACGTTCTTCTGCCAGAAATGCGAAACTGTCTTCACAGTTGTCTGAAGATGAAACTTTATCGAGTTACTGGTGTGCACTTCGGTTGTCATAAATGAATTTTTGCGCGCTTGTTTTCTCTTGTCATGTAAGACTACACGAACACTTTTTTGTGATGAAGCTCAATAAAAGGACTTCTGTTGTTCCAATGTCTCAATGTTATATTATAAAACAAATGGTAAACGCCATAGCGTGCACTATTGAGTTATGGATGTTCTTGGGAGGTTTGCTAAGCACTCAAGAAGCTAGAGTCGCACTCGGCTATCGCCTCGTGCGACTCTTATGCTTCTTTCGTGCTTAGCAACCTCCCGCGTGCATCCATAACTCAATAGTGCACGCTATGGCATTTACCATTTGTTAATTTTAAGGTGGCCGAACACAGAGAACCACTCATTAGAATTTCATGAAATTTGGCACAAAAATACTTTAGAAAATAAGTGACTGGAGTATTGAAAATAATTGAACTTTAACAAAGGAAATTCTAGATATTCCAGTTAACCGTCAACAAGGGATAATTAAAGATCTGTCTGTTAAATTATTAGCAAAATGGTGTTAACTTGTGAGAATCGTTACAAGCTTGTTGCATGCAAATTATAATGAAAATCTAATGACTAGATTTTCTAAAAATAAACAAAACCGATTTGGAAGGCTTGTTTATATTTATTCATGTTGCCATGGCAACGGCACATACGTCAGCTTAACCATCAAAAAACCAAAGTTTGTGTTGTTAACTTGCTTGCTGCCATTTTTGACGACCGAGGGATCAAGGGTTTTAGAGAAAAAGGTGAATAAAACACAGGTATCAAAAACTGTGTTCAGCCACCTTAAGTAATTAAAAAATGTATCCAAATAATTTTTGTAACCAAGAATTTTATCCGTGAAACAAGGCAATTTCTCGCTTAAAATGTCAACTTTATCGAAAATCTTCGATGCAGAATGTTTGCAAAGATTTTTCTTCGACGAAATCGGCAAATATAGGAAAACGGTAGAGTTTCAAGCTCGAATTGTGATTGCATGATAAGCGTCTGCACAGGTAAAGCTGAATGTAAACAAACAGAGCAAGCAGATGAAAAACAGCCTTCAAGTTATTCTTATCGCTAGCTGTTTTTGGTTCACGAGATTGCTGCGATAAAATAACTGTACTTTTACCTTTCAAAGTTAGGATTTTAGTCAACCCTTTTGCCCTTTCTATGAACAATTTGTTGAATGTTAGTTTCTAATATATAGATTTAGGCCAGCCTAAAAGCGTAGCTCCTGGGCCGCGTTGTTCAGAGTCAAATAACCCAGGAGAAAGGTAGAATTTTGATTTCAGTTTTGTAGCTTTGCGACGCGGTTCTCTGTATATTGTTTGGCCTTCTGTTTTGAGCTTTAATAATCACTGTATACACAAAACAAAGCAGCCAAAAAACATTTGTATAGAAAAAAAAGTTATAATTCGGTTAACTTTTAATCCTTGGTTAGCGTTAACCGGCTTCCGAACAATCCTGCCCTGTTTTCAACAAGTTAACCTGAGATGAGCCCGCAATCCAATCGAAAACCAGCGCTTGGTCAGCGGTCAACTTCAAAAAAACACGCGACCTCGATAAGCTGTAAACTTGAGCCCGCGATATGGTCACGTGATACTGGTCAGCGGATACCTTGTTTTGACAGGTGTCAATTGATCGTAACATGGATGTCCAATATCAAAGAAGTACACAGTAAACCAAGACTGCATGTCTCTGTCAACCTATTATTTGGAGTATGGCGGCCATGTTGCGTGACTCCGTCGTCGTCGCCGTCGTGCGTACGCGCCCACGAGCAATACCGCTAGCCATGATGACCATGAGAAAATCAACTCATGGGTTTCCTTTTCTCTCCTATATGAGTATGGGGCTCCGCTTGGCGGCCCTTCAGGCCGCCGGAGCTCCGCTAATAATAAAGTGTATTATCGTTTGTCTCACGATGTAGTCACTTGAGATGTAGATCGCGACGTTTCGACTGCTTACTGCTAGTCTTCTTCAGGCGATAAGGTCGACTGATTGCACGGTATCATTTATATCACAAAGGTCGGCTGTGATTGGTGCATTTCGATCCTCCTATTGTTCCATTATTCCGGCGAGTAGCTGTTCCCTCAGTGGTCCGCTGTTGTACCGTTCTCCTGTTGTTGTGTTTCTTGATCGTGGGTATCCATGCTTCAGGAATTTCAATTCCACTATCCCTGTTGATGTTGTTAGGGTGAAGTCTTATGTGAATAGCTTCCTTGACCCTACGTGTGTACCAGTGAGGATCTCGATCAATAAACTTGACCTCATTCCAGATAGGATAGTGGTCGGTCTCGTGGGTGTGTTCAGAAAAGGCGGAGGTCTGGGTTCGGGCGAGTCGTATATCCCTGTCGTGTTCTTTGATCCTCTCCTGCATAGATCTCCCTGTTTCCCCGATGTAGACTTTGCCGCACTCACAGGGAATCCTGTAGACAACACCATCTTGTTTAGCCGGGTTGACTGTGTCCTTCGGTCGCATTAAGTGTGACCGAAGTGTCGTGTTGGACTTAAAGACGGTGCGAATGCCTTGTTGTTCTAGGCAGCGGCGGAGAGACTCCGAAACTCCTTGGACATAAGGTAAAACGGCGGTGGATTTAAATTCCGCGACAGGCTCTCTTCTTGGGGTTGTTCGTGCCTTTGTGATCTTCTGTACAAAAGAGGAGGAATATCCGTTAGAAACAAGTACAGATGACAGATGTTTCTTCTCTCCAGCGATTACTGATGGTTTGGTGACGAGACGTTTAGCCCGGTCGTACAGACACTTCACAATACCGCGCTTTACTGAACGAGGGTGGTGTGAATCATACGCTAGGTACTGATCAGTATGTGTTGGTTTCCTGTAGACACTGGTGGTAAGGCGGCCATCAGGTTCTCTGTAAACTGACGTGTCGAGAAAGGCGATCTTGTTGTTGTTAGCTGCCTAGAACAACAAGGCATTTGCACCGTCTTTAAGTCCGACACGACACTTCGGTCACACTTAGTGCGACCAAAGGACACCGTCAACCCGGCTAAACAAGATGGTGTTGTCTACAGGATTCCCTGTGAGTGCGGCAAAGTCTACATCGGGGAAACAGGGAGATCTATGCAGGAGAGGATCAAAGAACACGACAGGGATATACGACTCGCCCGAACCCAGACCTCCGCCTTTTCTGAACACACCCACGAGACCGACCACTATCCTATCTGGAATGAGGTCAAGTTTATTGATCGAGATCCTCACTGGTACACACGTAGGGTCAAGGAAGCTATTCACATAAGACTTCACCCTAACAACATCAATAGGGATAGTGGAATTGAAATTCCTGAAGCATGGATACCCACGATCAAGAAACACAACAACAGGAGAACGGTACAACAGCGGACCACTGAGGGAACAGCTACTCGCCGGAATAATGGAACAATAGGAGGATCGAAATGCACCAATCACAGCCGACCTTTGTGATATAAATGATACCGTGCAATCAGTCGACCTTATCGCCTGAAGAAGACTAGCAGTAAGCAGTCGAAACGTCGCGATCTACATCTCAAGTGACTACATCGTGAAACAAACGATAATACACTTTATTATTGCATCTACCACGATGAATAACAACGACCTTTTCCTCGACATGTTAGTTTCTCTTCGCAAGAACCCAGTAAATTACCTCGGGAAATCTTCGTCACAAACAAACAATTTGAGACGACAAAATCGTAAAATATCGTGGTCTCTGTTCAATAAAAAGAGTCCACTGGATCGCGATAAAAGCCATTTGTGCATGTGTATGATCCCTGACTGATATTTTGAATCACCTGTAGCTTTGGTATGACCAGGTCTTCCTCTTACCCCGGACGCACCTGACCCCTTGTACTTTTCCTTCAGACATTCAGTCATGTCTATCTCGCAGGACAACAAAGGAACCATTCCTGTTTCGTGCGCAGTCCATGATGTGGCACCGCACTGATCACTTACACCTCCAAAGGAACAAAGTGCCATTGTGAAATTACCCTCGAATTTCTTACATCTGACAAAACATACCCACGAAACCGAAGAAGAATGGGAACTCGGTCCAGTCCCCACTCCCTCCTATGTCCAAAATGGCCGGCCAGTTGATACATCGTCTCAATGCAAGGCCTCGTTTGGTTATTGTATTTGCAACAAAAGCTCTTTGTTTTACTTTCTAGCTCTCCTAACTGTGTATTCCTTCTTGATGGATGGTTTCATTTACTCCGCTCAAAAGGACTCTGAAATAACGGGTCTCATCAACACTGCTATAAACTGCAGCTCATATGTTTGTAATATATCTATGTATGCATGGTCATGCTCCTTTACTGGTAGGTATTTACAAGAACTATGCAGGCTGTTAACAGACATGGATTATATGCTAACAAATGTTTTTGTTAAGCTAACTTTGTCTTGTAATCATAAAAAAATCAGACCTGAAAAAATATGGAGATTTTCCATGCTTGGAGAAACGGAAAAGAATTATGACTTGAAACTGAATGTAAATCAATGAAAAATTCGAGCATCGTTCAAAAAGATCGCTATATCTAGGTAAGGCCTTCATCATTTGTGCTGTTTGATGGGTACTAAGTTTTGAAAGAAATCATTAACCCTTGTTTTGCTAAATCAGGGTGTTTGTTGTGCTAATCAAAGGCCTTTTAGGAGCAATTGTAAGGTAAGAATCACAGTATTTCTGAACACTGAAACTGATTTGGCTTTAACAATTCATTTTCACTCACTAAATACAGAATAAGGGTTTCATGTCAGCAATTTGGTTTGTTTATGGTATGAATTATACTCAAAATTCCATTTTGAATGTCCTTAGAGGGGCATGGAGTGTTTGTGGCAAAAATTCAACAAACTTTGATAAGCCAAATTTTTCTCAACTGATTCTGATAACTGGGTCACTAAAGTAAATAATGGTATAGTTACAGAAGTTATGCAAGAAGGCAGGTAGATACACTGATTTTTTGAAAAATGGCAATTTTGGGTTGTAATTTTGACATCAATTTTTGCCAAACTCTAGCCCAAGGCTCCTCTCTGTCCAATACCTCGAGGACAAAGTTACATGTATGAAATGAAAGCTCTATTATAGTAGAGTTCATGGTCAAATTCATTTGGAAGCACAGTTTACCAATTGGGTTTTATGGCACTTTCAAAATGTCCCCTGGAAGGCTGGGTTTTTGGTGCTCAAAGGGCAAAAAATGAGATCCCCCCTGAAACTCCAAAACTAAAAGTCGGAGAAGTGAGCCAAATTGGCTTTTGAAATATCTCATTGCACCCAACTTCTGTGCTAAGTTTCAGCCAAATCGGTTGACCACAACTTTTGGCCCCTGGAACACTTTCTCAGACAATGACACTTAAAGAGCCATATAAGCGCCTAATTTATGACGAATTTAAATTTTAACGAACAGGCAGATGTAGTTATATTTTGTGCGAACGGCGAAGGTGCAAGCCATATCCTTTGAACTTCAGCTGGCTCGAAGCTTGCGTGAACCTCCCATTCTCGTTTTTGAAATTCTTGTTAGTATCAGTAGCTAATTCTCAGCTACATTTTCGCGTCCTATGCGAGCGTTATAGTTGGCGTTACAGTTTGCTGGAGCTACGTCACGGTTTACGCATCTTGAAAAAACTAGCCTAGTTTTTCAATTTGCAATCCTTGTTAATCTTTGCCATCCTTAACTATCCTCATTCCGTTTTGATTTATTCTTGCCTCTTAAGTATTTGTCTATCTTAGGACACGATCATTTCAAGGTTTTATTATATTTAAAGGCAACTCTTTATGACCCTGAAAATGATTCTGAATATCGTGACGTAACTCCTAAAATGTTTTTTATTCTCAGGTTGCGTTATCATTCAGACGATTGATGTTATGTCTTAAAATGTGAAAACGATTCCTAGTTTTTTTTTGCAAAACAGCTATATTTCTTTGAAATGCAAGTGGTTTGTTTCGTTTTATTCCAGTGAGAAACATCGTATTCCAAACTCACATCTTCTAAAAGTACAGACTTATTCCGAAAAGGGAAATTGTTTGACATCATAAGGTGTTTAATTTGTTGAGTGTGTTTTTAGTTTTTTGTCCTTGGATTTATACGTTCGTCTTATTATGACCATGCGGACTCGTTTTTTGACAGTTTACCTTTGATATTATTATTGCAGATAACTTAAAAGAATATCACACCTGAATTAAATAAAACGTTCTGCTCACAGCTGTATCAATATGCCAGAGAGCACTTAACAGACATAAGAAAGGAGAGACCTTTTGATACACAACAAGTCATCTTTTAATGGCGGGAAGATCACACTTCTCGCACATCCGGGAATCTCTAAATACGGGTTTGACAAATAAGAGCATGTCACGCAGCATGTCACAACAGTAGTCACTCTAGCGTAATTTGCTCAGCAAAATTTTGAATCTTGAATTTGAATTTTTTCATTTTTAATATTTTTTTCTGTGATCTGGTCCGCGATCCGATCCGCGATCCGATCCGTGGTCCGGTCCGTGATCCGGTCTGGTCTGATCCAGATTTTGTCGAAGCCGCTGAAATAACTCTTTTTTCCATTTATATTGTTGTCCATAGACTACGGAAAGCATGAAAATATATTACAAAAAACAAAGATCTGTTTTTCTGTTTGAACAATATTTTAAAAAATATCGTTATCGAGTTCAAAGTTTCTATGTTGTGTTAACACCGACTATTTAAAATTAATCACTATTTCCCTTAGGATGCGAAAATGCTAGAAAACATTGCTATGACGTCTGTATTTTATCTAAATGCTTTGGGATTATTTACACAAGTGACATCATTCAACAATTGCCCATCAGAATATTTACCGCAAAGAGAGCTGGTGATTTTTTGTTACTGGATTACACGTTATAAATTCAAATTTCATTTGCGGAATCGAAAAATCTGTAGTAAAATTTTGAACGCGCGATAAAATGTGTCCAATGCTTTCTAACCTTTTCCAACTTTATATGTAGAAAGTTAGGAATAAACGAAGGAGGTAACGCAGTTGTATGTGATGAAATATTTATTTTGCTTTTAATTAATTATCACCTAAAACAACCCCTGATGTTAAAAGAGCCACTTTTAACCTGTTTAGTGGTTTGCATATGTCCGTGTTAATGTTCAGTTGATTGATGTGCACTCTCAATTAGCCGTCAGTTAAGGATCGATTTGGTGATACAGCAAGGCTGAACTTAAAGTGCCGCTAATTTAAAACAAGCTAATTTTAGGTTTGAAGACTTCCTCAGTGTTAAACCTCGATTTATCACTGGTGTATAGAAGGGTTGAACTCTCGAGGAAAAAAAATGATTATATATTTTAAACAGGCGTGAAAGCAAGGTCATTCTTAAACCTAAATGTAGGCGAACATCCTCGTTTACCCTCTGTTGATTATTCAAAAGTAATCGCTTGAAATTAGGATTTTTCATTTTACATACGGGTTTTTACTGTCCTCTTCATCCTCTGTTGGTTGGATTTAGATCTCAAGATTTCCATTAGGGTTTTGGCAAGATGCCTCCTCTATTTTGCAGAAGTAGTTTTAAACCGTCACGTTTTCGTGCCATTACTGACGTTAGTTAAGTAGGCAGGTGTTAATGTCGTCGATATGTTTTCCCTTAGTGTGCATCTGCAGGTATTTATCTTTCTAAACAAGACTAAGAAGATGAACGCGCAAATGCAATTAAAATCATCCACGAAGCCTTAATACAAATTATACCGGAATGTCCTTTCCGCATTGATTTGCAACTTGGTATAACATCGCCTTTGAAACACAGTGTCCCTTATTGAAGCTGTCCTGTTCAGTTGCCAATGGAATTTCTCGAGTTTTGGGACAATTCATCATTGGGAAAAAATTAGAAAAGAACAAAATTCAAATGAAAATGCATGAAGTGCGATTTTTCTATTTTTGAGTCATGTTATCTCAAGCGATCGCCTTTTAAGAAAGAAATTAATTACATAGAGACATATACATGGCGCGCGTAGATACGAAATTTCCCTTTGAGTGTTCAACTAGATGTCTAACGGGTGAGACTGTATTATGATGCGCCTAACACAGCTAATTACAGAATGTATATGCAGTGTTGTCTCTATAACAAGAGTGCATAATTTAACTGTAACCCACTTAGAAGAACCTGTTTGATCTTGCTTGGTTAAACAAGTTCTTATAATTATTTTTGGGTATTAAAAAGGCAAATTTCTGTCAGCAGGTTCTTAAACCACTAGGTTTTTACTTGCGGATTTTTACTGTTCTCTTCATCCTCTGCTGGCTGGATTTGGATTTCGAGATTTCCATTAGGGTTTTTGCAAGACGCCTCCTCTATTTTGCAGAAGTATTTTAAAACCGTCACGTTTTCGTGCCATTAGCGACGTTAGTTAAGTAGACAGGTATTAATGTCATCGATACGTTTTCCATTAGTGTACGTCAGCAGGTAACTTTTCTAAACAAGACCAAGAATGTGAATTCGCAAGTACAATTAATATCATCCACGAAGCCTTAATACAAATACAACCAGAATGTCCTTTCCGCATTGATTTGCAACTTGGTATGACATCGCCTTTAAAACACAGCGTCCCTCATTGAAGCTGTCCTGTGCGGTTGCCAATGGAATTTCTCGAGTTTTGGGACGTTTCATCTTTGTTAAAATTAGTAAACAACAAAATTCGAAGAAATATGCATGAAGTAAGAAAGTAAGAAAGTAAGCTAAGTAAGAAATTAATTACATAGAGACTGATCCGTACATGGCGTGCGTATATGCGGAATTTCTCTTTGAGTGTCCAACTAGATATCTGCGCGGGTGAGTGCAGTGAACGCGTGAAATATAAAGTTGAACACTCAAAGAGAAATTCCATAATTTCAACCCATGCCCTAATAAGTTTGTGGGACAAGTCAAACTATGACGAAAATTCCCCTACTATAAAATTTCTTACACATAGCAAGCTACAAGTAACAGCAATTGTTTCTAGTCTTTGCAATACGCGTTTCATTTTCGGGCGTAAGTTGTGAGGCGGCAATAGAACAATCAAACAAGAAATAAAGTTTATGTTATAGGTTTCCTGGGGACCTTGCAAATTGGGTCCTAGCACGTAACCCAGCCAAGCTTCATATAAAAGTTAGTTATGTCCGTTTGTACTCTCTATTTCATGTGGTAAGTTTGCTTCATATATGGCATTCACCTGAATTATTTTGCAGCGTGTTTTACCACTTCCTTTTCAGTCTTGTTTTGTTATGCTTTTCTATCCATTTAAAACAAATATGAATCGTAAAGTAATCGTTCGGGAAAAAAAAATCGACATTGAAACATAACATTTATTGTACTCAGTGTGATCAAGCTGCTTATTCTCATCAAATACATGAGATGACGCGACAAACCAATCACAGCGACTGAAAGAATGAAAGCACAGACTCCGCGCCGGACACGAAATCCGCAGAGTAAAGCGACGAAAACATTTCACGCTAACAAAGTTTAAGGTTACCGTATACCTTCAGATCAGCAATTTTGTTCAAATTTGGATTTTTGGGTCAAAGTAATGGCCGAAGAGTGAACTCTAATTTCTGAAAAAAAAAATTGAAAAAAAACTTAATATTGGCAGAGAAATGGAGGTTTTACGTTGTGGCCGGAAGTAAGAGTCCCCTCTTGATTGGCAGCCCTATAACGCGTATGCAATCAACCGAGAGGACTTTCGCGGGAATATCACCTATATGGATACCACGAATTGGCTGGCTACTCACCTCTTCTCAGTTGATCAGCATGGTTAATCCAACAATTTTTCGTATTAGGTGTAATTCTATTAAGTTATAAGTAAACATGGACCACGGAAAACTCCGTGGACCAGTTCGAAAAAGCGAAAACAGCGAAGAACGAATAAAAATACATCTCGGAGTGAAGAAGCGAAAATTGGCCTCGGGGATGAAGCTATGGCGATCATATCAAGCGGGCAAAAAGATCGAGTCAAGAGAAGAGAAAGGTTCTGTAAAAATTTGGGAGCTTGACAGCGATAACAGCGATTTTTACAGTGACTCTTCTGTTGAGTCCGACACCGATGAATCGTCGGACTCATTGAGATCCATTGGAATATTATCCATGCACATTTGCTCCGCCGCGCTTTCTTTTGCTTGTTTTCTTCCCCCAGCCACTCTAGCGTTCGTATCCTATTTCGTCTTCCCCATTTTGCCAGACCAGCTTCAAGAAAAACCGAGCTACAGAAAAATTATCTCTCCGCCTTGAGCGAATTGCGAAACACAAGGGTGTTTTGGAGATTCGCGCGTAAATTTCACCGCGAGAAAAAACTTTCCAAACGCCGATTGGCTCAGTGATCTGAGAACCCAGTTGAAGGCGTTTGTAGGCCGAGTTTGTTTGCGAAGCGAGAGATTTTTCTGAGCGCTGTTTTTTCGAATAAATTTTTTCGCTTGAAGCAGACACTTTAAAGAGTTACAACTCAAAGGGAATTTCTTCGATTGCCCTCAAATTTGGACAGTAGCTAGATTAACACATAATAAACATGTCTGGGAATTGTTTATTTCGAAATATTTTTTCTCCGAAAGCGATTTTTGTACGATCACTTCACATTTTTTAAACACTATTTCGAAAATGTTCTGTAACTTTTTACTGCAATTGAATATGGTAAAACGCAGACACTCTTTTTTAGCGCTTTTTGTCCTTAAACCTGGGAAAAAAATAAATTGGCGAAAAATAAGATTCGCTTTGACTTGTAGCTTCCAAAAGGTGATTAGGGCGCTCACATTTAGTGGTCCTGAAAAAATCAGCAATTCCTTTCATTTCAACTTCTCAAAGTTTTGCGAATGGAATAAAGGTCAGTTACAGAAACGCTGCTTCCAAACTTTATTCAGAATTTATTTACTTATGTTGAAGGCTAAGAAGTCCGTGTTTCTCGGTATTTTGCTAAATGAAAACCATTGCCTGAAAGCTAAGCTTATGGAAACCAAATTCATTTATCGTGTTGTGCATGCATGCACTGAGTTTAAGCTCAAAATATCTGATAGAAAGAAATATTTTCCCTGCGTTTTTGACAACCTAAATTGATCAGTCAAGCCCAGTTGACTCCATCCTCCACAGACCGTGGAAAGCGCCGAAAAAAGGATTTAAAACTTCCTTAATTTTAATCTCAAGCGTAACCGGAGTCGGCGTAGAATTTTTGCCGTGGAAAAAACAGATAAAGCTTTATATGACGACCAACTTCTGGTCCTTTTTTTTCCTTGCAAATTTCTATGTTGAATGAAAAGATATTCGTGTCATTGATATCTCAGCAAGTGAAAGGCAAAACTATTTATTACATTTGTAACTCACCGCCTTGGTTAACAGTCTGATTCGATGATATTTTCCCCAAGAAATTGAACGTTCCTAAATTCCAAATGGGTTAAGAGCAGGTGGAAATGAATACTTGGTTATGGACATCAGTTATTAAAAATATGTAACTCCATCTACCTCACAATAATTTTATGGAACTTATTTCCCTCCTTAATGAATGGATTGTGGTTAGATACGTGAGAGTGTCGGTAAATATCTCCCGAGACATCCATTAACACAACGTAAGTGTATAATTAACCATACCGTCAAACCTGCATCTCTGAGCCTGCGTTGAGCCGACTCTCAATATTAAGTGAGCGGTAGCCCAAGTCCCACAAAATGTACATCTTATTGTCGGCAAATTGTTCATCTATTAAGCGGATACCTCTACAAAACTGACGTGGATACCCAAAAAGTCCAAAAAACGACTGAAATGGAGATTTCTAATGTTTCTAGCCTGTAGTAAACAGGTACTTGTAACTAGATTCTATACCCTTTAATTATTCCCAATATCTTAAAAAAAACAAACAAACAAACAAACAAACAAAGCTCTAAGTTTGGACAAGATAACAGCAGAAATATCATTGCAATAAAAATTATGTTGAAAGAAGAGCATCTCATCTTACTGAATCAATCAACCGGAATCTAGAGCATTCTCCGCACGTACCCGCTTAACGCAAGTTTGACTGTATAGTGAAACCGCCTTACGACCACCCCATTAGTACGACCACCTTGTTATTACGACAACTTTATTCTGGCCCGAACTAAAGCTCAGTCAGTAATATTCTTATTTAAAGAACTCCTTTAATACGGCCACCCCGTTAATACGGCCAGATTTTCGTGGCCCGCTGCAGACCGTATTGACGGGGTCCTACTGTATTTACACAAGTTTGAGTCGCCAACTTATTTTTCATTAATTGTTAAAGAGCTGCCCTTCCAAGCAGAAGAAAACGGAAGTTTAAATTTAAAGTTTAAAGTCCAGTGCACAAGATAAAATTGTCGAAATTTCAAATTCTGCTCAATGGAGGATTGAAAACCCGTAACTACAATGATACTAGTCTTCTTCAAATACCCTCGAAAAATTATTTTTAGCTGCGGTCTAGCTTGTTTGTATGCTAGGCATTATATTAGCAATTATAGTTGACATTTGTCAGTAAATCAAGCCAACGAAAACCCCGGGCAAAAATCAATGTACAGAGCTGAATGTATTTCTCAAAGGACCTCAACTGAGGGTCCAGCAATTACTACACTCTTTATTTCTTTTAAGAATATGTTTAATAAGAATGTCCCGGCTGAAATTTGCGATATTTCAAGAATATTTTAGGAATAGACCCGAGGCTCATTGAGATTTCGAAAAAAATATTTGAAAAATGTGTAAACTCAACACAACAAAATGTTTTTACCGAAGCCGTATAAAATTCTTTCTTCTCTAAGGGACAAAGCTAGGCAAAAAGCAGCAAAAACAGCACTAGCCGTATATTCGATACTCTGATGTCTGCAGGCTGGCTCCGAGATCAATCTAATACCATAAAGACACTAAATACATTTGAAAACAGAAATTTCATACGCTATATTGTAATAATATTCCCAAGGATATTTTCAGCCTTAAATCGGCAGAAATATAAGAATATAATTCAGCCTCGGTCGAATAAACAATATTCTTATAAAAAAAAAAAGAGTGTTGTCCAGTTTGGAGTTCACTATGAGCGCGGGATATAAGCATGGTTAGCCTATATATTCACAAATTCCATTTGCAAGATAACTTGTTTACAGCTCTGCCTATTGCTTCATTCAGGCTCCTTTCCACCAGTATTTGCGAATGTTTTACTTTAGGTCGAGAGCAACCTTGTATCAATGTATTAACGTTGTTTGTATTCAACAGTAATTTTAAATACGAAAAGGGATCAGAGTATTCATGTAAAATTGAAAACTGTTAGCATATAGCTGCCTGTCTCAACGATTCAGATTTTTTCAGTCAGTCTGAGCGGTGATGTCACCGGATTTTGTTGAATACAACACGATCTTAACGCTTGAACCAAAAAGTCGTGCAATTAATTGTCGTTGTGTATACGATATTTGTTCAGGTAAGGATATGTCATGATGATTTGGTAACTTATTTTATGACAGAGAAAATGACGTCACTGTGATTGACAAACGCGTAATCGTATGAAGCATCGAGCAATGAACGCCTGAGAACACTACTCGTGATGTGTGAAATTTTTTTCAAATTGCACTCGCCTAAAGGCTCGTCCAATTTTGAGAGCATTTTCAAACATCACGCGTATTGTAAATTCTTATTAGTTGCACTCGCCTATACCTATTTTTGACAACTTACGTCTTCTGTAAATACAATCTACAACACGGCAGTAACAGCAGTGTCAAAATATAATCAGTAGCCTGTTCCAGTCTTTCGGTCATTAGAGACGGCCGAAAAAGCGAGAGGGCCACGAGCGGGATTTGGGAGAGAGAGAGAGACAGAAAAAAAAAAAACGGGGTCGCCCTCTCCCGTTTTCTCTCCCAGACCCCGCTCGTCGCTTGGCTGCTTTTTTGATCGTCCTCACATTGACCAAAAACTTGAAATAAGAGGATCTCCGCTTAAGAAGTTGTCTCGTAAAACACTTCAATATCAGTCGGAGTAAATTGGCTGCCTCCAGCAAAGAATGAACAAAAACCAACAGAGTTCTCCGGGGGAGGAGAGTAAGTAGAGCCACAGTAGGTGAAAGCAGTTTGTCCGTTCACAGCATCGTTTGGTGTGTAGATATCGTGCTGACCAAGGTTTCCCCCGAAAGTAGGTCCATAACTGGAACAGCTGTACATAGCTTTGTTAAGATATTGGTACTGTATCAGTTTGACAGGATCGTATCCATTGGTGTTGTAGAGCGAGAAAATGAAAGCTTTGCCTGAAGAGGAGTAGCTACAAGAACCTGAAATTAAAGTATATCACAAAGCAAAAAGCTTTTTATATTATCCTCACCATCGAAAAAATATTAAACTGTGCAGAGTTAATTGAGCTAAAGGAGATTTAAATACCATTGCATATAGGAGAAAAAAATCAAAAGTACATGTACTGAGGCAGCATATTAATTTTTGATTTTAGCTTAAACAGTCTTTACGTCAAGTTGTAACAAAGATAATTTGCTCTTTTTTCTTGTCAAAATTCATATTCAAATAACAACTGCGAAATTTTTACATGCTCATTGATATATTTCTATAGTCAATAAGACTAAAGACATCGAGATGACATCATCGCATGCGGATCTTAGAAATTTTTCCAGACTATCAATTTAAAGTGGCTGACAGATGAACTTCCAGCTCTTTTCCTTATTTGCTGTTTGATGGATCAATGGAACCATTCTATCAGACGATACGATAGATTCACAAAAATTCTTCAAAGGCTAAAAGTTCGGGTGCCATTTGCAGTCTTTGAAAAAGTGCTTACTTATTCCAAATTGCACGAAAAAAATTATTTGATTCGCTCAGTTACTAATTAGATGCAATTTAATTTCAACATTATGCCCTCATGTGCATCTTTTTTTATACCATTTCAACTTTCTGCACTGGCTGGGAAAGATTGACCTACTCTCAGCCAATCAGCACTGTGAAATTTTTGCATGTATATTATTAATCAATAAGTTACGACAATTATTTCAATATCTTTTTATTTATGATACTCACTATGCCAAGGTACGTCCGTGTATCCACCGAATATGTAGTCGTTAACTTTGATGATAGTAACAGTGGGTCCCTTTCCATCGCACTTGGCGTGGAATGTTGTAGTTTGCCAACCATCTGTCTTAGCATGGTAACACCTCACAAACTTGCTCAAGGATGCGCTCATGAAGATTGGGTCCAAATAGAGCGCCAGCGTCTCCAAGTATTTTTGTTGCTCTAGCTGACCGCCAAGAATTATGGATGCACCAAGGCCCCCTGGTTAAACAAAACAGTAGGTGCAGTGATTTTGTTTCCAATAGCTGAAGAATTGCTTGAACTAAGGGTGTCTGGGGGTTCTTGTGTCATCTTACTGATGCGAGTGGTCTTACGAAAAAGAACATGCTTCGACATGGGTCGTTAACCACTGAAGACGTTTCACAGTAAAGAACTAATCCGAATCAAATTTTACAAGCACCATTTCTCATTTCTAAAGTGTAAATTTTCAAAATGCATACTGATTGAACGTAATAGTTATAAAGCTTATTTCTTGTTGCTGTAATGCCTTGCTCAGCAAAGACTATAAAATTGTACCGAAGGATAGGCCTAATGCATTTATACATGAATACGTCAGATGCTCAAAATTCACACCGAAGCCTCGCTATGTAGAAATATTTACTCAAATCTCTGGCACCTTCATGCTGTGGTTAAGAGGACATTATTTACGTATTTACATTTTTGCTGCTTTTTGTTCTTCAAAAGAGAGGTTTGTTGGTGAGATTAGCTAGTCTGACGTCATCATGCATAAGGGCTGTTGTCATAACACCCTCAAAGAAATTAATTCTTTGTCAATATATGCAACAGAAACAAGAAGTAGAATATTCCTTGATGCCAAAGGCTTGAAAGACTTACTCCTACACAGAAACTGAGGACTGAGTTTTATTAGCATCTAGTTAAGTATATCAAACTCACGGTGACTCTTGCAAATGTAGGATCCCACAGTATTGCTGCAGTAGTTGTTGACGTCACAGGCATGTAAGTCGTTAACACACTCATCCACATCTGCAATGGAAGGATACTGGTACAAGTGGATGTCAATATAACGATAACATAGGTTCGTAATGCGCACATGTGTTGATGATTGTAAAAATTTTAAATAATTTCACAAATGCTGATTATTAACCTGATCTGTGTTGTAGGCGCGGTGGGCTAGTGGTTAGCACTTTGAACTTTGGATCGAGCGGTCCGGGTTCAAGTCAGGGAGAGGACACTGAGTTGTGTAGTTAGGTTAGACACTGTATTCTCGCAGTGCCTCTCGCCACCAAGGCGAATGAATGGTTATCGGAGATTTTTGCGCTGGGTGTAACCCATCCTCGGAGACCCAGGGGCAGCTAGTCGGGGCGTTGCGATAGTTCTAGGGGAAAGTCTACTTCAAGAGCTGGAGAGCCCCTGGGAACTTACTCTTACCGAAGTAGTTCCAGAAGTGTTTGAATTCCGTCCCGCTGATTGGACAGAAAAATATTTTTCTGGCCAATCAGCGGGCCATAAAAGTGCCTTGAAGGCGAAGTGAAGGAGGGTAGTAAAATGTCGTCAAGTCGCGACGAGTCGAGTCGAAAGAGTGAGACTTGGAGGGGGACTTGGCGATGTGGAGGGGGGCAAAATGTCGTCGAGTCGGGACGAGTCGACACGGGTCGACTTCCGGAATAGTCGAGTCGACAAAGTGAGACTTGGTATAAAAGAAATTCACGATTCAGGTTTTACAAAGTGAAATCAAGTTGGTACGTCTTGAAAAGAATCATGTAACTCAGTTATTGTCTTAAACGCGTGTAAACGGAAATATTATAGTGTCCTTATCCGTCTTGCATTTCTGCCCTGTGTAACAAACTTGACATTTACAAACGTATCCACTGGCTGTAAATCCATTCAGACAGGTCGCATTGTGAAGGCATGGGTTACTAGAACATGGGTTCCGAGAAGAAGAAATCAATATAAAACGTTTCAATTTTAAGCAAAACGTTTTGCTAAATTACCTTGAGTCAAAACCGAAAAAAATATTTTTCTTTTGATGGGTCATTTTCTCTACCGATTTTCTACGTCTAGGGAAAAAATGAAGAAAATCTATCGACTAGAAGTTAGAATTTTTGCAAAATTCACCATCGAATTACATAAATATGTACTTTTTCATCTGCCTTACAACACCCACGTCATCCGTGTACTGATGAAGTACGTGGTTGCAGACTGCTCGGGGATATGATTGTCCATAGCTTGTTCATTTCGACAAGATGGGTCACTTAATGCTTCCGATCATGATTACCAGTGCCCGTTTTCGAGGTAAATTTAGGCAATTCTCTTTGGTTTATGGAAATTAGATCATTGACGAGTTAATTCATATGGAAATACCATAAATCATAAAAACTACTAGCTGCGTAACTCCATCTCTGTAAAAAACTTGTACCTTCACAATAAGCTCAACCTCAGCTGCAAAATATCGGCAAGGCGCTGGATTTCTAGAATTTAGCCAAGGAAACGATTGTGTTTGCATTCCAATCATACTGGGTCACGTTTCCTAGAGAACTCTACTTTTCCTACTTTTACTTGTTTGGCCAAGGTAGTAACATAGTATATTTCTATTTGTTACCTGTCTTTTAAAATGCTTTTAATCGACGTTTTTAATTGGCGAAATTTGTAATTCGATGCCTTTAAGATAAAATAAAAAATTAAAACTGTTCCATTATGATTTTCTTTTCTCACCCAAATATTCTACGATAGCTATCTGCGGTTTGAAATGAAAACAAATTATATATTCACAAGAGATAATCAAGGTAAGTACTTGGATAATCTCGCGATATTCAGGGTGACTAACAACCAATTCTCCAGAGACATTTTTTATATCCCATCAGGTGGGTGTATAGTTAACCCGTAGAAAGTGTTCTTATGGCATTTAAAGCGAACGCCCATAGAAAAAAAATGGTCATATTTTAGTGCTATATTTCGCTTGCAACACATTGCCAAATTTTGCGTGATTTTTTCATCTCGTTTCGGGCTCAAAACTAACTTTGATCAGTCATACCATGGAAACCTGAGCGTAATATATAATAATAGGTCCGCAATGCGTACTTGTGAGCTTTCGGCTTAGTTTTATTTCATTCGGTTGGAGTTTGATTCTAATCGACCTCTTCATTCACACTGTAAAATGAGGGATCGTCACGTGATTAAACCAATGCTGAACAACTGATAGGAATGGATTACTGGGGATATATAGCTTGTGCAACCATTCCGTCCCCACGGCTTCATTCATTGCAGTCGATCGCATTTTTTTTTCTTTTTTTCTTTTTATTTTCTTCTTTTGCATATTCGGAACTGAAACCTGCAGTTAATTTTTCTTATTCTTTTTTTACTTATTTGTTTTTCTAGGGTAATCCTTAATCTAATTTATATATTTTTCTCATACTTATTATGATTTTTTGATGTTCCGGAATTTCCGGGATGTTCCGGAATGTTCCATGTCCCTGGTTTTATCGACGACCGCTAAAATCTCGCATTTGGTTCTGAGAGGAATACATCCATTTTGAGTGAATTCATAGGATATGCAGAATTGACGGATTTCCGTGAATTTTTGCCGAAACATTCCAGGGATACTGACAAACGAAAACGTGTTGGGAAACTTTGACATTTAACATATTTTTCCCGTGGCGTCCATTCACGCAACACATCTCGCATATTTTTAGCCACTCCAACTTTCAGATATCTAGACAACCAATCCGAAAATCCAAAGAGCCTGACACACTTAAAATAAAACCTCGCTTAAATTGTATTTTTATCGTAAACTTCATTTTTTAAGCTTTCATCTGAGATATAGTTTGTTAGGGTTGTATTGAAACTGGCGTGCCTATGAATTTCTTCCCATAAGACACCCCCGAAGATTAAAAGTAACCTTAACCGCAAGGTGCCCACTGTATAAGCAATAACGTAATCTTCTACATTCAAAGTGCCATTTTGAAATCCTACACGCTTAGAGACCTTGACAACGTTTTGCATGGAAATGTAAAAAATTCTCCGAATTTGATCTTGAGCGGACAACAACAAAGTATACAATCATCGTTTAGACTTCTCTCGATTCCTCCTTAACAGGCTTTTTCGGCGTATTGCTCTTCGCCGCCATCGAGCAAACACCCCATCGGATAGTTTTGTCAAGATATGTAATAAGGGGCGGCAATAAAAAATGCGCGTAATCCAGGCGGGCGGTTCCTCGTGGGTTCACCGCTATGTACGCTCCCGCTCAAATTGCTTGAAAAAAATTGCTTAAAGCGCCAAGCTACGCGGGCTAATATCTCCGTCAATAGATATTTTATCTGGAGCTAGCGGAGCACGTGACAATGGAATGTATCAGGCCTTCTTTTACATATTTTGGCCTCATCGCAGGCAGGCTTGACTACCTGAGTTTCTCGGGAAAAAATAACACTTTTAGGTAGATAGTTCCTTTATTTGAAAATTATGACACCTGAATCCGCTGTTCATATTCTATTCGGGGGCGCCGGGACCCTTCTTATTTTGGGTAAAAATCGCAGAGGGAAGAAAAACTGGTAGTGCAAGCAAAAAAACCGTTGCAATTACTTTGCCCGTCACCGGCATAGCCTGGTAAACATCTACAGCTGTAGGAACCAGCAACATTTACACAATGTATTTGGGCATGACAGGAATAAGACCCCAATTGACAAGTTAATAAAGATGGTGAATTTTAAGCTCGGTAATGAAATGTGAAGGTGAATTAATCAACATGACACGAGCGTGGGACAAAGAAAAATTCTGAGTCCCCGACAAGAATCGAACCCATGACCTCCCGAACACCGGGCGGGCGCTCTATCCACTGAGCTACGAGAACTCATGGAGAGCAAGGTCATTTAACTGAGTTCATTCACCATCTTTATTAACTTATCACTACTCACGATGAATTCGATAGCGTTGATCCTAGCAGTATGCAGGACACCTAGCATATATGAACTCGGTTAAATGACCTTGCTCTCCATGAGTTCTCGTAGCTCAGTGGATAGAGCGCCCGCCCGGTGTTCGGGAGGTCATGGGTTCGATTCCTGTCGGGGACTCAGAATTTTTTCTTTGTCCCACGCTCGTGTCATGTTGATTAATTCACCTTCACACCCTAATTGACACTCGTCCATATCTGTAATAAGGAAGTGAAACAAACCTTAACTCAAGGTGGCTCAACACAGTTTCCAACAGTTAGATTTTGATGGATCATTATAACCACTCTTTTATTGCGAGACATTTTTTGGAATTAGTATATCCAGAGCTCCACAAGGCTTCGCATTAGTTTGCGGTTTGAGATAAATGGCCACAAATATGACGATTTTATTTGAAAACATTAATTAATAGAAATCTCTTCACGAAATGTGGGGAAGAAAAATCCGTCATACTGATAGTAACAACAAACTAAACACAAACTACCTAATACATAGACAGGTCGGTTACCATCAGCAGGTCGGTGACTGGGGAGGCGGTGGGAAAAAGTTTCGACTTAGCGACAAAGTAGCTGTTCACAGGATAACGATGATCGCAGGAAGGGCCGCGTGTCACATATAACATAACTTTTAGTTACACCTTGGATACGAGCATTCTCCTGATTGGTCAGGACAACTGAACCCGCAGACTGCTGAAAGACTAAAAGGACATCATGTTTTCAGTTGTTCAACATAATGTTTGTTTTCATCACCTGGTGCTACAATCATAAAATCAAAACACTGCCCAATCATTGGTGAATACGTTGGTATCATTTTGGTGACACAATAGGTTAGCATAGCAACAGTATGACCGGCTAAAAACACTCTTAATTTACAGGAGACCTGACCACTACATCAGCAGTAGAAATAAACGTACTTGTTTTTACCTGCGTTCCAGTGTCCATCTTAGTCCTTTAGAAGAGATTTTAATGAAGCAAAGCCGGTTAACATGATCTTGTCTGCCACTTTGTAATTTATGACGTGACGTCACAAATTTCGATTTTCGTTGCTAAATATTAACGCGGCCGCTCCCCCGATGAGAGTCAGTAGTTAACGACGATGATGGAACCTTGAGACGTAATCGGAGCGTCACATTTACAAAGCGGCAGGCAAGATAATATTCGAAATGTATACCGCTTTCGCTTCATTCAAATCCCTTTTAAACGGCTAAGAAAGACACAGCAGCACAGGTAAATAACAGTATGTTTATTTTTACTGCTGATGGAGTGGACGGGTCCCCTGTGCTCTAGGGGCTTGTAATGCAAAAATGGCACGGTGAATTTTTTTGGTATATACCTATATTTTTCAAATTTTGATAAGTATGATAAGACACAACTTTTGGCAAAGTTTAAAAATATTATGTACATAGGGTCCAAAGCCACCTTAAATTCTCAAAACTTTAAGGTGGCTCTGAACCCTATAAGCATATTTTTTTAAAACTTTACCAAAAGTTGCATCTTATCATGCTTATTAAGGAAGTTAGCGCTAATTGTTTCTGCGCATCGTTACTGCGCGCGCAAATTCACACGCCATGTCATGCATGAGGTTATTTCAAACATTCTGTGTACAAACATTTTGCTTAATGGCCAGCCGGGTCTAGCAGCAGGTCTCCCAAGGTCTCAAGTGAATGGCTCAATATACCCTTTGAGAGATCAATAAAAGAAACAACAGAAACGGTGTCTAGAGCTGTTTTCATTGCATGGTGATTTCCGACTACAAAATAAAACCGAATAATCACAAGATGCTATCCGTTATATCATTAAGCTTGTGATAAAAGTAAACAAAGTCAACTCTTTCAAGGCGAGGGAATGAAGGGAACCACTATAATGTTTTGAGAGGTGTCAATTGACCATGACATGGATGTCCAATATCAAAGAAGAACACTATAAACCAAGGGTGCATGTCTCTGTCAACCCATTAGCTGACCCATGGCCGCCACCTTGTGCGACTCCGTCGTCGTCGTCGTGCGTACGCGCCCACGAGAAATGCTTCTAGCCATGATAAACATGACAAAATAAATTCATGGGTTTCCTTTTCCTTCCTATATCGGTGTGTGGCCACGCTTGGCGGAAGTTCCGCTATAAAGGTTGGTGGTGACTTTTATATTTACTTGAAACAATTTTTCTCACCATCACAAGTGAGTTCGCCATCCCCTGCGTAACCCGACAACAAGCTACTCGAGAGATCTAATTGCTTTCAAGGAACACCCAAAGACTTCTAAACGCCACAGAACAGCGCCTGCAAACATCCCCACCTACCTCAACACAGGTTTATAAATGGGTACCGCGAATTTAGTGCTGCGTGGTGGGTACACCCTGCTATGGATTTTAATGTCATCCAGGGGGTGTAGGAAAGTCTAGTTGCCTCATTCCACCAAAACTAAACCGGAGATAAGTCAGCCTGATGAGCCACTTGGCTCGATAAAAGACTATGCCTTTACCCGTTTACTTTCTAAAAATCACATTGAAGTATGATACACCTGCACTAGATTCTTTATTATTCTGCTACTCTCTTACCGCTGCACGTTTTTCCGTCTCCGGCAAATCCAGCCTTACAGGAACAACGATAAGAGCCGCGAGTATTCTTACAATCGGCATTGACGTCACACACCGGGATAGAAGCGCTACATTCGTCCACATCTAAAAATCGAAATGCCCATCGCATCAGTAAATTGAATTAGATAGTAATATTATGTCAGATCATACTCCAACTTACACAATGCACTCAAATATATATATATATATATATATATGAGTAATAACGAAGAGGCAAGATTTGCTGTTACTCCGAGTTTCGTGCTTACGCACTCATCAGACAGTATAAATAGTTAAATACTGTCTGATGAGTGCGTAAGCACGAAACTCGGAGTAACAGCAAATCTTGCCTCTTCGTTATTACTCATATACTCAGCTCTACACTATATGTGTATTGAGCACTATTTTAATGGGATCTGCTACTTCCTCATATGCTTTCATGTTCAGTTTGAGCACTCTACTGGGATGAGTCGTTACTGTTGCAATTGCGCATGCTCACTAGCTCGCTAGTTTGAGCACTCTGGTAACGGCTTAGATACTACCACATGTGTAGCATTTGGGGCGGCTTTTTAAGCTTAACCTCCATCCTAGTCTTCAGCACTGCACTGATGAGGCCCAGAAGGCCGAAACAGTAATGTCTGCAGTTAGTTATATATATATATATATATATATATATATATATATATATACTTCTTGAACTTGAACAGAATAAATTTATAGAGCGCTCGACTCTGAGAGGAGCAGTGTAGATAATAAACAATGGTAGCAAGACTTCAATTCATCGTTTTATTGCGACAACGCTGTTTCGTATGGTCAAAGGATGACCACACTCATCAGGCAATATTCGTTGATATTGCCTGATGAGTGTGGTCATCCTTTGACCATACGAAACAGCATTGTCGCAATAAAACGATGAATTGAAGTCTTGCTACCATTGTTTATTATCTATATATATATATATATATATATATATATATATATATATATATAGGCAGAATAATATGGTTTTCCAAACGGTGACTTCCAGTAGAAGGATCAAAAGATACCGTGCTTCAATGTGAATTTTAGTTAAGTGTAAGATGAGGCGTCATGAAGCAAACTTCTAACTGTTCCGGCTTTTAATGCGACGTTTCGGCCTTCGGCCTTCTTCAGATTGGAACAATATTTATAAGTTAAAAAATAAAACGTTAAAAATCCTAGTAAGTTTACAGATTTGCATGTATATATATATAAGATCAGAAAAATGATTACATAATGCTATACAACCTGAAATAATAGATTACATAACAAGCTAATGTCAACTTACAAGAACGCGCCGGGTGATAAGATTACAACAATGTATCTGCGAGCGCCTTAATTACTAAGTGTATAATAGTCAGTCTAATTCTGTATTGTAACAAGCTAATGGCAACTTACAAGAACGCGCAAGTGATGAGATTACAACAATGTATCTACGAGCGCCTTAATTACTAAGTGTATAAGTGTATAATAGTCAGTCTAATTATGTATTGTAACGGACGCGATTTTTGGATCTAAATTCCCGTCTTTTATTAAGACCATGAGGGCTGAGTGTAAATAGCTGGAAGGTCCAATAGGCCTCTCTGGTCAATAACAACTTATCAATATACGCAGCAACCCCCTGGCTAGTAATTTGTTCGATGACGATAAAATTAATTTCGGAAATTTCGTGCCTAGTACAATTAAAATGGACTGCAAGCTCACACGTCTTTTTGTTGGTGAGCATGGATGATTTGTGATTGCGAAAACGTACTTTAAATTCTGTTGTGGTGGAACCTACATACTGCAATTTGCATTTATTGCACGAGGCCAAGTAAACAACGTTTTTGGAAGAGCAAGACAATTTTTGCTTTATCTTGTAGACTCGGCCTGTGGAAAAGCTTTTAAATTTGGAATCTTGAATTAAAAATTTTTTGCAAAGATCACAACGAGTACAACATTTGAAGCACCCTCCCATTTCGATCTCTGCCTGGTTTTTTCCAGAAAATTGACAATTGTTGGTCTGGAGACAAATTTCAATAGCCTCTACAATGCAATCGGTTGATGGAAACTTATCAGATCTAGAATCAAGAGCTTTTCTAACAGCTGAAATTCCTAAATTATTGTCAATGTTGGGAAACATAGCGACTACATCCCAAGACACCAGCAAGCACCCAGGTGGTAAGGGGCCTTTCTCGGAATTGAGAATTTCGATCTTGTTAATGAAATCTGTAGTATCTTTAACAAATGAAGGTAAATTTTGAGCTAGGGGCTTTAGATAAAATTCAGTAAAGGCCGAAAGTCTTTCGATTGCCGTTCCGCAACAAGATGTAATTAGGCGGAGAGGGTTGCCTTCCTTATGCGATTTTACAATGCCAAAAGCCACTCCCGGTTTTGGTTCCAAATTGGCAACCCATGTGGCAATCTCTTGACTAATTTGGCCTTTACCTAACCAATCTCGACCCCAATTTTTGATATTTTCAAAATGCTCCATGGTAGGGTCATAGTTAAGTTTATCATAATGGAAATTGTTGTTAAGTTGCTCAAAGATCTTATCCTGATATTCATTCTCAGAAACAATAACAAATCTGGATCCCTTATCTTGAATTCTAAACACATTATCACTAGATTTAAGTTTACTTAAGGCTAACCTTTCCTCTTTCGTCAGATTGTCTTTGGCTCTTCTTAAGTTTTTGGGCTCAAGAATGTCTTTCTTAACATTGTTTAAGAAAAGTTCGACTTCAGGAAAGCTGGACTTTGGAGGCATCCAATTGCTAGTAGAAGGGATTGATGGAAGTCGTTCATCTACTTTTTGGTTACTTTCGTCAGAATCTTTGCCATGATGGAATACAGCAAGACGAATTTGTCTCTCGAATTTGTCCAAGTCATCGATGGTTTTTTGCCAGTTAACATCTTTAGGCGCCGGGCAGAACGCTGGCCCCCTCACCAGAAGGGATTGTTCAGCCTCCGAAAGTTCACCAGATGTTAAATTGATGGGTTGTAAATCCGGTAGATTCTAATCGTTAGCAAGCGGTAAACTGGCTTGATGCGGATTGGGGTGTGGTGCCGTTCTTCCTAGGAGATTTCTAGTGAAGCGCCGTTTTCTGCTCCTGGATTGTCCAGTTCGGTGGTTATGGTGGACTTCTTCTTGTGGTGGATTGTAGGGTGTGGCCAATGTATATTTACGGCGGGCTTTCTTTAACAGATCAAATTCTAATCTCTCCATATGTCTCCGTGCTGTTCTCCAAATTGTTTTAGCAGCAGTTTCGTCATAATTCTCAAAAAGTTTTTCGCGTTCAAAGTTTAACTGCCTTTGTAACGATTTTGTTTTGGACCATGCTGCTTCAGAAATTTCCCGCAGGATGTATATATACATGCAAATCTGTAAACTTACTAGGATTTTTAACGTTTTATTTTTTAACTTGTAAATATTGTTCCAATCTGAAGAAGGCCGAAGGCCGAAACGTCACATTAAAAGCCGGAACAGTTAGAAGTTTGCTTCATGACGCCTCATCTTACACTTAACTATCTATCTATCTATCTATCTATCTATCTATCTATCTATCTATCTATCTATCTATCTATCTATCTATCTATCTATCTATCTATATATATATATATATATAAACGTTTGATAAAGCAAGGACGGACAACTTCTGACGGTAAAAAAAGTTAAAAAGTTAAAAATTTAATAGAAAAACGTTTCGGTCGTAGACCTTCATCAGTTACAAGAGAAAAAGGACGAAAACTAAGTTTAAATACGGTTACAGTGTGGGAGATTACGTAACGAAATGAAAAATACAATATTGTGCTATTAATACATCGTGATTAATACAATACAGGAAGAAAATGCAAAACGAGAAATACAATGCTGTACTATAAATTGCGTCATACAGGGTGATAATTAATAGACCAAACGAAAAGAATACAATACTGTGCATAAATTACATTATAGAGCGTGATAATTGCAGAACTAGATTAAATTCAACCTAAAAACTAAAAGAGTCAAAATAGATAAAACGGACTCTTGCAATGCGGTAAATATAAAAGAAGAAACCTACGTTTACGCTGGACAAGGTTAATAACAAAATCCCAAATCGAGGCCTTTGGAGCATTAAAGGGTTGACAAACAACAAAATCCCTGGAGGGGCCCTTAAACAATAAGCTGTAATAAGATCCCAGGCAGGGCCTTTGAGCATACCTAACACCCAAAAAGCTGACAAAATCCAAGGAAGGGCCTTTGAACTGCCTTATGGCGCGAACGCATATTTACACAAGGGAAAGTTAATTATAACAAATTCTGTTTTTGGAGTGAAATTCTTTTCTTTTATTTAAGCCATGGGGAGCCAAAGAGAACAGTTGAGCACTCCAATAAGCCTCTTTCGTAATTAAAAACCTATCGATCTCGTCTGAGTCATTAGGGGCCTGCACCTGATCAATGCATTGGAATTCAAAATCATCCAAGGAGTGTGGGATTTTATTGAAATGTACTGCTACCTCACAAGTGGTTTTGTTTGTGAGCATAGCAGACTTGTGGTTACGAAACCTAACCCGAAAATCGGTGGTAGTTGATCCTATGTACTGTAAACGACATTTCTTGCAGGAAACTAAATAGATCACGTTTTTAGAATCACAAGAAAGCCTTGAATGAATGGTGTATTTTCTGCCCGTTTTAAAACTTAGAAATGATTTAGATTCAACAAAGAAATTTCGACAGAGATCGCATCTATTTCTTTCACATTTAAAGCAGCCATTGTTTGGCTGAATTGTTTGTCCCTCATCGGCGGTTTTAAAACGAGGTGGTGCTAATAATTCTTTCAGGTTTTTTGTTCTACGAAAAGATGGTATGATAGAGCCTTGAGGGAAAAGTTCTTTCAATTTAGGGTTGGATTGCAAAATCAACAAATGCTTTCTAATTATGCTACTCACATTAGGCAAATTAGGATTAAATGTGAGAACAAATGGAAATAATTTCTTCGATTGTTTTCCGCGTTGCCGTAGTAAATCATTCCTAGAAATAGTGGAGGCTTTGGAGAATTGATCGTCAACTAATTTGGAGGGATAACCCTGATTAACAAGATAACCCTTGTACTCAACTGTTCTCTCGGCAAGGAAAGTTTCTTCAGAGCAGTTTCTCTTCAATCTAGTCGCTACTCCAAAAGGAATAGCCTTGAAGACATGCTTGGGATGGCAGCTAGAAGGTGGAAGATATAAATGACTATCTGTAGGTTTAGAATAAACATCAGTTCTAATAAACCCATCTACAAGATGTAAAGTAAGATCAAGTACGTGAAGCTCACGTTCAGAAAAAACTAACTCGAATTTAATAGTAGGGTATAGAGAATTAATGTAATCAGTAAATTGATGTAAGGCAGGAAGGCCTTGCTGCCAAAGATCAAAGACATCGTCACGATAACGCCACCACAAGGACGGCTTTATCGGACCGGAAAACTTAGCTTTAAGATCAATTTCACCCATGGCTAGATCGGCATAACTACATGCATTTTTTGGACCCATGGCCGTGCCATGAATCTGAAGAAAGAAATTCTCCTTAAAAACAGAATGGTTGCTTTTCAAACAGATTTTTACGGCTTCTAATATGCAAGATGTAGACGGAATTTTGTTTTCCCTAGCATTCAAAGCTTTCCTAACTGCAGTAAGACCAAGTTTGTTATCGATGTTGGGGAACATTGAAACCACATCCCACGAAACCAGTAAGGTGCCAGTTGGAAAAGGGCCACTCGTGTTAAGATCTCCTATTTTGTTAAGCAAATCCGTGGTGTCCTTAATAAATGATGGTAATTTACGAGCAAGTGGTTGCAAATAGAATTCGGTAAAGGCCGACAAGTTCTCAATTGCCGTACCACAACAAGAGGTAATGAGTCTTAACGGGT